>NC_081558.1:202270614-202330233 GCF_022355385.1 Mustela nigripes | reverse complement strand
TTTTTTTGTTAAAGATTTTATTTATTTATTTGACAGAGAGAAATTACAAGTACACTGAGAGGCAGGCAGAGAGAGAGAGAGAAGGAAGCAGGCTCCCTGCTGAGCAGAGAGCCCGATGCGGGACTCGATCCCAGGACCCTCAGATCATGACCTGAGCCGAAGGCAGTGGCTTAACCCACTGAGCCACCCAGGCGCCCCGAAAAAAGTACTTTCATACATATTTTCTTTCTCTCTTTTGACTGGTTATAACCTCTCATTCTGCATTCATCATATGGTGCTATATTAGTTTTCCATTGCTAATATAACAAATGACCACAAATGTAGTGGCTTGAAACAACACATATTTATTATCCTCTAGTTCTGTAAGTCAGATATCTGACGCGGGCTTCCCTGGGCTAACATCGGGCTGTTGGCAAGACTGCATTCCTCCTGGAGGCCCTTGTATAGTATCTGTTTAGTCTTTACAGCATCTGAAGTAGAAGGTTCATGTCCCCTTTCCTCCATCTTCAAAGCCAGCAACAGCATTTCAAAATCCTTTCACTCTGATTCACTTTGAATCTCTTCTGCCTCCCTTTTCCACTTCTTAGGGCCTTTGTGAAGACATTGGTCCCTTCTGGAAAATCCAGGATAATCTCTCTATTTTAAGGTCAGCTGATTACATCCTCAATTCCATCTGTAATCTTAACTTTCCTTTGTCAATAATATAACGTATTCACAGGTCCCAAAGATTTTAACTTGAACATTTGGAAAGGGAGGAGGCATTATGCTATTTACCACAGGTGTCTTATATTTTTTTATGATAGGCTGATTATTTCCCTGCTGGATTCTGGGCTCTTCACAAGCACATCTTAGATGTCTCTGATTTCCTTATAGTCCTTTGCACAAAACAGATAATCAGTAAAAGTGAAGTACCTGCTTCCTTAATTGATACTGGTCTACCGAGAACTTGCTCTGTGTTGTATGGTAAGAAACGCCAACACAACACATGGAAAACTTGGGGTAAATTGTGTTTCTATTATTTGTTCTCTACAGATCAGTCATCAATGTATGTAGACTATAAGCTAGTGAGTATCTTGAACTATTGCTGAACTGGATGAGCAAGACATTAGTATCAGCCCATAAAATCATAGAGACGTGAAGAAGAGCCAATAAATGATGCTGAGCTGTAGATGACATTGCAAAATGGCAGCTGCTTCCATGTGACCTGAGTTGGACTGCATGCAGTCTGGAAGAATTTTAGTAACATATTTTCTGAGATTTCTCTCCATGGATGTGCTCAGAAATGGGGCCTTCCCATCTCTCAGCCCCACAGCTGAGAGGTTGAACAATCTGTTTTAGTTCTTTCAGGTACAAGCAAGTTTGTGAACGCTTTTAGGACAAGAGTTATCTGAAGTATGATGCAATAGTTTGTATTTGAGGAATCTATATTTCCGTATCTCTCATATGCAGTATAATGCATACAGTAGGTTTGTCACTCTGAAGAAGAATTAGAAAATCGAATATGACAGCAGAGGGTTATCTAAACCATGTGGAAAGAAAGAGAAAGGAAGCGAAAGAAACAAAGGAAGCTGGACTTTGGATTCACAAAGTCAACAGGCAAACCAAAGGCCTGTTGGGAAACTCTCAGAACTCTCATGCCCAAGTTGTAAGAGCATGAAATTAGCTTAGAAATGACAACATGTGAGGTAAGAGGGAATAAATGGGGTGAAAACTAGCTACCTCCTTTCTGTGTGGTGTGATGTATGCCAGGCTGAAGAGGAGAGTTCACTGTGCTTGGCTTCCTTGTTGCCTCATGGGATGTGAACCTAGGGAAAGCCTGACAGCATCCATCGTCTTGACATGGTACACTAGTGATATTGGAAAGACTTTAGCCACCTGGTCCAAAGTCTCCACATTACAGATGAGAAAGTCTAGAGAGCTTATATTCTTGCCAACACTTACGTAGCCTGTCTGTGAGAGAGGCAGGCAAAATACCCTGTGTCCTTAATCTTAGAGCTCCTTTGGCTACTTTCTATTCTGAAATCAGTTTTAGGTATGTAAAAAACTGCCAACTTTATTTATAAACTAGTTTCTAGAAGTACCACTCCAGGTTTTAAGCACTTAACTGGTGAAAGGGAAATCGTCAAAACACAAGATCCTTTGGGATAAAAAGGACATGAATATAATACCAGAGCAAAGTGTTGCTTTAAATGCAAAGAACACACTTGCTTAAACTAGTGATTATCCCTCCTTGCTAGAGTGTTTATAGATCTGGTTTTGTCTTATGGGCTGATCTGTCCTTTTTTAGTTCTAAACTTAAAAGCAGAAGAATCACTGCCTTCACGTAACTTTTAAACAATTAGGAACAAAAAGAGGAAAATCAATCATTACAAAAGACGGTCTATTTTATCGGCAAATGTGTTCTGTAACTTTTGCCACCGTATCTCTGGCACTTTATTTCATCCTAGGCTCCATGGACCCTGATTGCTGCTAAGTTGCCCCAAGAATAGAACTTCCTTCATGTTAATCCAACTGTATTTGGCTCTTATTCTTGGCATTGGTTCCTGGAACGCAATGAACTTGGACCTTCTTTGAGGTATCTGATGTTGAGAATAGAATGTGACACCTTTGGGTTAGAATTTATCCAAACTGTTGGGTCCCAAGAGGGTAAATGACATCACTTTCCTATTTCTGAAGATTTGACAACTGGTCACTCATATATGATGGTGAAGGGGAACATACATCTTTTTCCCACATACATCTCAGAACTGGCACCTATAAAGCATTTTGTTTAATTGAGCTTTGGTTGGTCTTGGACAGTACATGGCTGAATGAATGAGACCATTTGTCTGGTTAAGGTGAAAATCCTAGGCATACATTTGTAATTCTGACTTCTTGAAAATATATTAACCATTTTCCCTTAAGTCATCTAATTGTTGCCACCTATATAAGTAATAGTATTATAATAAGGGATCCACATCCACTAGAAAAATAAACCTTCTAAGGCTTGCAAAGTGGAAGGCTATATTGAGCTGTGGTTCTTGGTGATCTGGTTTAACTTTCAAAACAATAGTAGGCCACACCTCTGAACTTATTTTTAGGTGGGTAATAATTATCTTTTTGCTTTCATCCACTGCCTCTGTTGGCTTTACCTACAGCTGAAAATATTCTTCATCGATACAGAGTATAAGTAATAAATAAATGTGATATAATTTTTGGGTCTTATATTTATAAATAATTTTTTAAAGATTTTATTTATTTATTTGACAGACAGAGATCACAAGTAGATGGGGAGGCAGGCAGAGAGAGAGAGAGAGAGAGAGGGAAGCAGGCTCCCCGCTGAGCAGAGACCCGATGGGGAACTCGATCCCAGGACCCTGAGATCATGACCTGAGCCGAAGGCAGCGGCTTAACCCTCTGAGCCACCCAGGCGCCCATAAATAATTATTTTATATTTAAAAATTTGACTTGTATTATTCTTATTTTCTGGCATAGATATATTTAAGCAATAATTTCTATTATACTAAGAAATAATTTCTCTTTTTAATTTTCTTAAACAACTTAAGACAGTCTTCATATCCTTGATAAAATATTGAGTTAAAATATTTAGGTGAAAGAGACACTAATACGATGGAATTAAAGCATTTGTTGAAAAAGCTAAATGTGCAGTGACTATTCACTCTTTTATCTTTTTATGGTGTTCTCAGACCCATGAGACAGATCTTCTTTTTCACCATTCACCTAAGTTCATAGAACTGTCTAGTATAATTCACTTTTCTGGTATCTCATGTAAGATTTTCAAACCTCTAATTTACCCTGAAGTAAACTAGTAGGGATTCCAGGAGAAGAGAACAAAGACATGAAGAGAGAAAATTGTTGAAGAAATAATTCAAGAATCCATTCACAACTGAAGGGTGCAAAACTTCTGTCTTAAAATTCCTGCTCAATGCCCAGTAAAAGAATTTTTTTAAAAATCCACACTGAATCACAATAGCATAAAATTGTATAGCATAAGAGGCTAAAATGAAATTTCTAATACCTTACCCTGTGGGAGTGCACAGGTCACACTCAAGGGAAAAGCAGTCAAAAGTTCACTAGATGTTAGAAGACAATGAGAGAATGTCTTGGAAATTGAAGGGAAACTCGTTGCTAAGCAATGTATGGAACTATGACTATTCACAAATCATCTAATTCTCTTCTCTTTCTTGGCATGTTGTAGGATTTTCACTTTTATCTTTAATACTAAATGGGTTGTTGGCACTTGCCTTGGTTGATTAAATATGAGTAGAAGTCACGTATACTACTTCTAGGTGGAAGACGCATGATGTGTCATACTCCCTTTAGTCTACCTGGATAAGTATATTCATGTGACTTCCTTAGACAGTAAAATATAAATGGAAGAAGTATGTCATTTCCAGGTGGCTTTTTTTCAGAGATAATGTATGATATTACCGTTTCTCTGCCTTCATCATTGCAGAAGCATTTGTTGAGATGGAGCCCCACTGGATTGGGACTCTGACTATAATGAGCTGAACTCCTTTCCAATCTGCACTGGACATGGAGCTTGAGTAAAAAAAAATAAGATTTTATGCTAAATCACTGAGGTTTGAGGGCTCTTTGTCTAAGCAGCATGATCTAACTGTTCTAAGCTGATAAAACCAGGTCATCTCTAACCAGGCAAATTATCACTGAAGAATGAAGTATGATAAGACATTTTCAAAGAGGCAAATAATCAGAAAGCTTACTCCTATTTTTTTAAGTTTAATTCCAGTATAGTCGATATACAGTGTTATATCAGTTTCAGCTGAACCCAATATAGTGATTCAACAATTTGATATATTATTCTGCGCTCTTCCTAATAGAGCACTCTTAAACCCCTCACCTATTTCACACACTCCCCCGCTCACTTCCCCTCTGCTAATCATTGGTTTGCTCTCTACAGTTAAGAGTCTGTTTTCTGGTTTGTCTCTTTTTTTCCTTTGTTCATTTTTTTTGTTTCTTAAATTCCACATTTGAGTAAAATCATGATATTTGTCTTTCTCTGATTGACTCATTTCACTTAGCATTATACTTTCTAGATCCATAGATGTTGTTGCAAATGACAATATTGTACTCTTTTTTATAGCTAATATTCCATTGTATACATACTACATCTTCTTTATCTATTCATCTATCGATGGGCACTTGAGCTGCTTCCATATCTTGGCTATTATAAATAGGGCCGCAATAAACATAGGGATACACATATTTTTTCAAATTAGTGTTTTTGTATTCTTAGGACAAATACTCAATAGTGATATTATTGGATCATATGGTAGTTCTAGTTTTGATTTTTTGAGAAAGCTCCATACTGTTTTCCACAGTGGATACACCAGTTTGCATTCCTACCAACAGTGCACAAAAGTATCTTTTTCTCTACACCTTCACTAATATGTGTTGTTTCTCGTGTTTTTTGATGTTAGCCATTTTGACAGGTATAAGGTGATGTCTCACTGTGGCTTTGATTTGCATGTATGTGATGATGAGTGATGTTGAGCATCTTTTCATGTGTCTGTTGGCCATCTGTATGTCTTCTTTGAAGAAGTGTCTGTTCACATCTTCTGTCCATTTTCAAGTGAGTTATTTGTTCTTTTTTTTTGGAGTTGAATTGTATAAGTTCTGTAAGTATTTTTGATACTAAACCTTTATCAGATGCATCATTTGCAAATATCTTCATCCATTCAGTCAGTGATCTTTTAGTTTTGTTGATTAATTTCTTTTCTGTGCAGAAACTTTTTATTTTCACATAGCTCCAATAGCTTATTTTCATTTTTGTTTCCTTTGCCTCAGGAGGCATATCTAGAAAAACGTTGCCATGGCCAATGTCAGAAAAGTTCTGCCCCGTGCTTTCTTCGGGGATTTTTATGGTTTCAGATCTCACATTTACGTCCTTAATCTATTTTGAATTTATTTTTGTGTGTGGTATTAATAAAGTGATTCAGTTTGGGTGCACCTGGGTGGCTCAGTGGGTTAAAGCCTCTGCCTTCAGATCAGGTCATGATCTCAGGGTCCTGGGATTGAGCCCCGCATCAGGCTCTCTGTTGAGCAGGGAGCCTACATCCTCCTCTCTCTCTGTCTGCTTGTGATCTCTGTCTGTCAAATAAATAAGTAAAATATATATTTTTTTTAATTTTCAAAAAAGAAAGTGGTGAATTTTTATTATTTTGTGTGTAGCTATCCTGTTTCCCAACACTGTTGAAGAGAGTATCTTTTTCCCATTGAGTATTCTTTCTTCCTTTGTTGAAGATTAATTGG
Organism: Mustela nigripes; assembly: GCF_022355385.1. Taxonomy (NCBI): domain Eukaryota; kingdom Metazoa; phylum Chordata; class Mammalia; order Carnivora; family Mustelidae; genus Mustela; species Mustela nigripes. Next base: position 202,323,960 of record NC_081558.1, on the reverse strand, counting down.
CCATGAGAATGTGGGCTTATTTCTGGGATCTCTATTCTGCTCTATTGATGTATATGTCTATTTTTGTGTCAGTACTAAAATGTACTAAGACTCCCAACCCTCCCATAGCTTTTTCAACAAAACCTACTTATAAAATCTTTCCCCCGACTCAAAACATTTTGACCTTTCGCATCAGGAGTTTTGGGAGTTGATTGGCTTTGGTTGCTAGATAGATTATAAATGTTAATAATCTTGAGAATTTAAAAGAAAAATTTGGTTAATGTTATATGGTATCAGGAAGAAGAGAGATGAGATGCAGTAAAGAATGGGGGATATAATACTCCTATCTTAAACTGAGATGGGGAAAGTTAGTAGGAAAAAAAAAAGCTTATAGTACTTAAAAAACTAACTACTTAAGGAACAAAAAATAATAACAAAGCTTTCAACATCCAGAGAATGAGATCCAAGACAAGTAAGGTTTTTTAACTAAATCACAGGCTTTCATACTGGGAAACCGATAGATTTTGGATCTGGATAAATGGAGAGACCAAATAAGAGGTATATAGTAAAAAAATCACATTGGAAAATAAAAATACAAACCATTAAGAAGGTTTTCTTTGTCGTGTGAGGCTGTCATTGGTTGGAAGGAGGAAGAAGGCCACTGCTTTTATTCATACTTTTCTGCATTATTGGATAAATAAACTTGCATATGTGTGTATTTGATAAAGCATAACTATAGAAAACAGGCATCAATACTTGCTGAATGAATGAATATAAATTATTGTGTGATTATGATTATATAAAGTAATCTAAATAAATGAGAGAAATCTCATCTTTTTAGAGGCAAACCATTAGTAGTCAAAAAAATTTATTTTATTTATTTTTTAAAGATTTTATTTATTTATTTGACAGAGACACAGCAAGAGAGGGAACACAAGCAGGGGGACTAGGAGTGGGAAAGCAGGTTTCCCATCAAGCAGGAAACCCCATGTGGGGCTGGATCCCAAGACACTGAGATCATAACCTGAGCCGAAGGCAGACGCTTAACAACTGAGCCACCCAGGCACTCCTGGAGTCAAAACATTTAAAAAACAAACAAACAAATAAAAAACTAGCCAATAAGAGTAAGAACGGTTATTTCATTTATATGTAAAAATCTATTCAAACACATTAGGCAAAGACTAACATGAACAATAATGAACAATAATAAATCTACACAAAAACATGTGTGAGAATTCCACAGGATCATTAAATGCATTAACAATATCATATCTTTGAATTTAAAGTTGAGTCTCCAGACATTCGGAGTCATCTAATCAAATTCCAGAGATAATTGAGAACACATGGTGGTATGGAATGTGCTGGTCTAAAGTCCTCGTTGGTCGCACAACTCTGTGTTTCTCATCTTCTAGAAATTCTGATGAACTGCTGGATGATGGGCCTAATGGAGGTGGGGGAGTTAGGACTGGCAAGAAAAACATGCAAAGAAGGAAATAGAGCAGCATCTAAGTAATGAATATGGTTCCAAGATTTACTGATAGATCCTGATCCATCAACTAGAAAACTCTTTTAAAAGTATCAAACTGCTTTCTGGAGAAATAAAATTCCATTGTTTCTGTAATACCTGCTCCCCACCCCCCTTTTTAGAGATTTATTTGTTTATTTCAGAGAGAGGATGAGAAAGAGGGGCAGAGGGAAAGAGGGAATCTCAAGCAGAGTCCATGCAGAGCATGAAGCCCAATGTGGGTCTTGATGCACAATCGTGAGATCAGGACCTGAGTCAAAACCAAGAGTCAGACGCTTAACTGACTGTGCCACCACAACACCCCTTCCCTGCCCTTTCTAACCAACACTGCATCCCAAAGCATTTTCTTATTGAACCATTTTCTTGATAATGAAAATTGGAAATGATAATTATGAGGGACACACAGGGAATATATTCATTTGACAAAATCATGTGTCTTACCCTAAGTATGGAAAAAACAAAATGGAATGTGTAAACAATCTCACAGCATGGGCAATAATATTTGTGAGGCCACTACCTTCCCAGCAAGGGGTGGTGTGGGAAGTCCATCAGTCACAAACTTTCTCAACACATGGCAGCTGGCTCTTACACAGCCAAACCAAAGTAGACTCTGGCGCAGTTGATCATCGGTCCTCAGAGGACCATCCCAGAACAATACCTTCAAAACAATACAAAATACTGATGATGCTCTATATTCCATAAAAATTTATTTTTATTAAGATTATGTTTTCCTTTTTCCTCAAACCAAAACAAGTCATAAATCTCCTAATAGTGTCTATATTCATGGGAAATGTTGGCTATTGTCACTGGAACAAGGAGAATCTGTTTTCCATAGAAGACTGGTAATATAGTCCGAAAAAGTAACTTAATTCACAGGATTGCAAGAGGTAAGATTCATGTTAGGAAGGGCGGAAATAAAGAACTTCCTGAAAGCTCTCTGAAGCACTTAAAGGACTGTCTTATTCTTCTTTTGTATCTTCAGCAGTACCAACAAGAGTGTTGAATTCATAAAATTGCTCAAAAAGCACTTCACTGAATGAGATCCATTTAAAAAAAATATGGTTAATATAATTATGTGGTTAATATTAGGTAGAATTAATATGTTATCAATGTTATGCTATTTTATGAATACAATTACATGTTAATATAATGCATATTTTAACATGTTTGCAATTATATATAAAATTTCCGGTCAGCAAAAATATGCTAATCAGTCCTGTGCCTTTGTACATAATAAAGTTTCAAGCAGCATCCTTACTGATGTGAAGCATTCAGTGATGTAACTGTCTGGATATATAACTATGTCATAAACTTATGACTCTTCTGTGAGTTATTTCTAATTTAATGTATCAGAACGCATGTCCTCTTCCCATACAGCTGAGATTTCTCCCCCACAGGAGGTGAATGTAAGAATTTGAGTGTGAGCTGAATGCAGTAGCCAAAGAACTAATCATGATGTGATTTCACCTGAAAGGCAGAGCTGAGACCAGAACTCTCAGGACAGCCTTAGAGAAAAGCTCTAGTGTTGGGGTTTTTCTTTTATTCTAGCATAAATCAAAAATTACTGAGCATTGTATTGCAATTTCCCCCAAACTGAATTTATCTTGGAATGGAGACAAAACAAGAATGACTTAGAAACTGAAAGACAGTTTCCATTATATTCCGAAGATATGCAAACCTTCTCTTCAGAATGAGCCTGAAAATTCTCTGTGCCTTCTTCACTATCTTTAGGGAGCGACCTCCCAGAAATGACTTGCTACTGCATGGAAAATAACCAAAATGGATTATCCCCATAGAACAAAGAAGCAACATTATAAACTCAAGTGACAAACAACCAGATCTCATGAGAGAGCGAATTCCTTTAAAGGAACTTTCAAAATCCTTTTGTTCTAGGTTTAACAGCATGGGGGAACTTAATTTCATGAAGCTTTAAAAATGAGGAAAATTGTGGCACACACTCTACTAAATTCAGATCTTAATCCTTCTAAATTGCTCTGCCGTGGTTAGAAAGATCTGCTTACAACCGTCATTGTGCAAGAGTAAACACAAGGGCTCTCACATCCTTCTTTGTGCTTCAGATCTGCCAGACATCATTCATGTCTCATTTTACAGGCAAACCCTTAGTACCACCACAAGCTTCTTGAAAAAAACCAATCCTAACGCGAGGCGCATGTACAAATCTTTGCATGTCTGGGTTTCCCTATAAGGGCATTGGATTTTATTCCCATCACAATCCTTGTTTATAGCTCACTGAATTTATAGCCATCCTCTTAAACATTTGCAGTCGCCCTTTTCCCTCTCTTTTCTAAGGAAAAGCACCACTCTATAGGACATAAAGCAGGTATTTTCCCTTATGAAACCTTAAAGGGAGATGTTCTCCTGTGTTTTTACCACTGCAGTAAGCAAACATAAGACTTCAATGCTGTCAAGAGAATTAGGAAGAGGGACTTGACAGTAGACCTTTAATATTTCTGGAAATTTCCATTACCTGTAAGTCAGGAAAACAGGGTTGTAAAGCCACAACTTTTATACAGAAGATCTCTTCACTTTCTTTGTGTTTTATAGAAACACAGACTCTTTTAGAGTCAGGAAGAACCTTAGAGTTTCATCCCAAACACACTTCCATTCTACAGAGAGTGTCCCATAACCCAAGTCACTAATTCAACCCCTATAGGGGAAGAGTTGGAACTTCGCTCCTGATCTTCTCATTTCACAAGGCACTTACCACTCTCTCCACGCTGTTATGACCCAGTTTCCTCAGCCAAGGCTTAATGATAGGTTTCTCATCACAAGTGCCTTGTAAGGATCACACAAAATATTTGACCAGGAAGTATATTGAAAAAAATATTAAGTGTAACCCAAATGTAACGTATTCTTTATTTTAAAGTTAAACAATGACCGTAAGTTCAAACAGTCTCTTTATAGGTAATTTTAGGTTTTTACAACAATGCCTTATTATCAAGAAACAGGTGATCTTTCATGTTCTTGTCATGTTTTCTCATTGACAAATATATGATCCGTATATGGATTACTATGAACTCAGTTGTATCCCCCCTGCCCTATTCATATATTGAAGCTCTAACTCCCAATGTGACCGTATTTGGAGACTGGGTCTTAAGGGAGTAAGTAATTAAGATTAAATAAAGTCATAAGTGTAGAACCCAAATCCAGTAGGATAGGCAACCTTATAAGAAGAGGAAGATTCTCTCTCTCTCTATCCCTCTCTCTTTCCTCACCTTCTCTCTCTCTCCATGCATATACACAATGGAGAGGCCATGTGATCACACAGCAAGAAACTAAATAGGCTGAATCTTGATCTTTAACTTCTACCTTTCAGAACTGTGAGAAAATACATTTCCCTTGCTTAAGCCGTGGTATTCTGTTATAGCAGAAGCTAAAACACTACTTCAAAGAAATATAGAAAAAAATAACTTAAGAAACATTACAGGGGAAAATACAGACTTTAAGCTGAAAACAACTTGGAAGTATCTACAAAGTTAGGAGGGCACATTTGTTTTTCATAGTTCCATCCCATATTACTTCCTGACTCTCTGGTTTTTTAAAGGTTGCCAATATGACCCAGTGACAATAACAAAAACAGCAATCCAATCATTCTTATCATCATGATTATATTGAACAGAAAAATGTGGCATGCTTTATTCCAGAGCAGTAAAAAATGTTGTTGTGCTGTTGTTCTTACTGCTAAAAATATAGCAGTCTAGGGGAGGTGGGGAGGGAGAGAGGCTCATTTGTTTTCCATCAGGAAAAACAAGAATATCCTTAAAGAGAAAAATTATCTTTTGCTAGTTGCTTCCTCCCTCTGGTGAACTCAGGACAGGCTTCTAACTGAAACTGATGACAGGACACCTATATATAATTTCTCTCACCCAGCACCAAGTCTTTTAACAGATGAAACAGCCTGAGTAGTAATTATGTTCAAGACATTTTTTTTCCTCTTCCTTTCAAGCTTTTAGTTTCAAGTATATACATTTTTCCCCCAGTACTACTTTTCTCTTTTCGTTGCCAGAAAATCCAAACTCTTTTTCAAAGATTAGATTATTAGCCAGTGACTTTTCTTTGTTAAAAGAGAAGTCTTTCTAACAAGGAGGTGCCTTTCAAGGTAAAACAAGATGCTTAAAACATTGGGTCCCAAGGCCTAGATATCAGCAAACTTTATAATGTTAAGCAAACTTGCAAACTCTTTCTCTACAGATTTTAGTACTAATTTCAATTTTTCGTCCTGAAAAAAAAAAAAAAAAAGAGAGAGGGTGAAGGATAAGATACCCTCTAATCCTATGTCTCCCCAAAACACAATGGTATCAATAGCAGGGTTCCCTATTTTAAAATGTTAGAGTTCTTTACCATGTCATTTATTGAGGAAAACAATCAGAAATTATTTTGTGCATCAGATAAATTAGAAAACTTTCATGTTCCTACTCCATTGATTGAGCTCTTGATTATTTTTATCAGTTTAAATTATGAAGAAAATCTAAAACAAAAGTTAAAAAAAAAAAAAGTCTGGTCAATTTAGAATCTCCTCAGTAGCTTTCTTCATGTATTTATTGTAACCACAAAAACATTAAAGGATCAAGAAGCATGTGTTATTAAAATAATACATGTCATAAAAACATTCCTTCTATACTGTTTATGGCTTTGTGTAGACTTGATTTGGAAAAGAATCGTTGAGCACTAAGCGAAAGTAAACGAGGGAACATGGCATTCATGTCAATCGTCTTTGCCCACTTCTAACAAAGGAGGTTCTTTCAAAGTTCTCAGAAAAGCAGAGATGCTTCCTACAGTGGGGTCTCCCCAACTGTCATGGCTTTGATATGATGCATGACTCTTTCTTTCCAGGTCAACACGCTTGGTTCCCAGAACCCCTGGGAAACTGCTGCTGCGCCACCACAGTTCCAAAGTCATCCCTTTGCTCACACCTCAGGATCCCCTTCTTGCATCCCTCCCTTGAAAACAACCTAAGACCTTGCACTCTTCCTGAATCACCATTCCCTAAATCACTGACTATGGTCTTTTGAACTTCCAGCGCCATGTCTCCCTGGTCAACCTATTCCTTGATTCATCTTCTTCAAGATCTCTCTCCTCAACTTTAGTGCTGTTTTCTAGACTCAGCCTCTATTTCATTGTCTCAGTGAAGTTCACAACTGTCTCCAGCCCTCCCTCAATTCCAAACTTCAGTTCCTTTCCATCTTCATCTCTGGGAGAACTTTCTCTCATTCTTTCAAGTTCTCTCTTTTCTTGCAGAACCATGAGAAGTCCATGTCTTTCCACTCTCTAATCCTACCTTCTGGTCTTCTTAGTCCTTTGGGATCAGGAACATGCCTTTCTGTTCTCTCTGGCATTCCTAGATTCTGCTTTTGAATTCCGAAAGAACTTTTTCTGTGTTTTTTTCTGTTGTTTTCTGTTGTTTCTGTGTTTCTCTGTTGTTTTTCTGTCCCTTCTTAATTTTCACCTTTATTTTCTTATGCACTAATTCTCCTTTAAAAGTAAGTTCATGTAAGTCAGAGATATGTAATTTAAAGTATGATAAAAATATCAGAATAGGTTTTTTTTAAAGTACAGTACAAATTATAATTGTGTAAAATCTGAGACATACCAGCATGCTGAAAATTATATTGAATTTGGAGTCAAAGACATTGGTCCATAAAGGACTTGTTTGTATTTGCTGTTTGAGGCCAGACAAGTTACTTAACTTTCAGCTTAGATTTTCTGTGGACAATAACAATAAGACTTCTTTAGTCTTAGTTGCTTCTGTGTCCTATCTCAGAGAAGAAGCCTGGGCCTGTATTTTCTAGGATCCCTTTCTCAAAGTGATACCTACTTCCTGTCGGACAATGGCAGGCATTCATAGTTCATTGTTTGAAGCTAGCATTTGGGGAGTGTCAGGTTAGATTTTGAGGCCAGTATACACAGGGGGTGCTTGCCTCATATACACCAGTATGTTCTAAGTTCTGATTAGAAGGCACTCACCAGCCCACGAAGCATGACAACTAGTCACTACTGTCAAGTTTAGATCTATTTCTAGGTGAGACAGTTGGGATCACTTGCCTGCTGCCTTGAATTCTGGGGTCATATAACTAGTGGCCAGTGTTTATGGGTGATGGGTGAAAATGGCTTTTAGAAGATCCAACAGGCATTTGCTTTTTTTTTTCGTTTCTTCTTTTCTCTACCACAACCAACAATGTTCCAGATGGTAGAGTCAAAGACCCTGAGTGAAAATGGGAATCTCACTGACAATTTAGTATGAGTGAGGAATAAAGTTCTATGTTTCATTTTTTTAAAATTTTTCCAGCTTTATTGAGGTATAATTGACAAAAGTATGTATGTTTAGGATATACAATGTGATGATTTAGTAGAGGTAGACATTGTAAAATTATTATCATAATCAAATTAATGAACATATCTATTACTTCACATAGTCACCTTTGTGTGTGTGTGTGTGTGTGTGTAGTGAGTGTAGTGATGAGAACTCCTAAGATCTACTTCTCAGCAAATTTCAAGTGTGCTATAAAGTATTATTAATTATAGTACCATGCTTTACATTGGATTCCCAGAATTTATCTTAAAACTGGGTGTTTGCCGAATATCTCACCATTTCCACCATCATTAAGCACCTGGAAGCCAATATTTTACTGTCTGGTTGCATTAGATTGACAATGCCCAACTCTGGAAAAAATTAGATATTTATGTTATAGAAAACCAGAGAAATTTTGAGACCCTGGCCACCAGTCATAGTTGAGGATGAGATAACATATGGAGAACCATTAGATGAAGTGAAAGTCTGCACACTGAAAGGTAAGAACACACTAGGTCTCTTCACAAACAGTTCCCCAAATGAGTAACCAGGATATATATATATATCCTGGATATCTATATATCTATATATCTATATAGATATATAGATATAAAACTGGTAGACAAGAAATAAAACTCTTTTCTGGAGAAAGATATACCTAGCAAAACAGCCTATCCAGATTATGCTATAGGGAAATCCAGTTTCCAATCACGTTGTGACAGCACCACACCTAAACATGAGTTTAAATTTTTTTAAGAAATAGAAATAATGCATGAAGTACAAAAGGACGTTCAAGAAACAAAAAATGTGGTGGAGTTCTACAGACAGGAATGGAATAGACAGACTTGGAATAAGAGAGGAGGCTATAAAATTAATGGAAATAGGCAAAAACAACAAATAGTTCTGAAAATAAAAATAAAAAATACAATAGCAGAAATAGACATTTCAATAGGAGTTGAAGATCAAGTTTTTAAGAGAAAATGACTTACAATGTGAATTATCCACTTTAACTCTCAATCAAGAATGAAGGCACAACAAAGAAATTTGGTAAAACAAGTTCTCAAAAACTAAATCCCTTCCCTATGCTCACTTTTTACACATCTACAAATGTGCCTTCTGCTAGTCAGGGAAAGAAACCCAGAGAAGAAAGACACAGAACCCAAGAAGCAGAGGACCCAACAATAACAACAAAGGAGGGAAGCACTAAGACCACAATGAAAGCAAACCTCAAGTTAACAACTGTCCCACAGGCCCAAGTGCAGGCCATTTTGATTGCAGCAGGAAGATAGTAGGCTTCAGGAGACCAATCCTTAGAGAAAAAGTATTTAAAAAAAAGTCTCTGGGATATTTTTTAACATAGTATTTGAAGATCTGACCTCCTAGCACAAGAATTTGGGGATAAATTATTGGCAGTCACATGCAAAACTAGACAAGAAAAGTAAAGAAAAAGAAATAAAGAAAATATAGCCATGATTGACCTGATAAAAGCACTTGGGTAAGCAAACATTATGATCATTAATTTTTGACTTTTCAAATTCCGATACAATTGTGGTAAGATGAGAAGTGGGGTTAGGGTTGTGTGTGTTTAGAAGACAAAGAGGATTACAGAAGCTATTTTTCAAAACAGTAAATCAGTAGTACTACCTTATTGAAAACTCAAGTAATAGCAGTACAGCATGTTATATAGAACTATGGAGGACAATAATAAAAGAAATATTAAAACATGTGAAGATAACTTCCTCTAGGGAATGAGAATCAAGTTTGCAGCAGAGATAGTCTTTTCTTTTCCTTCTTTTTTTTTTTGTAACTTTCAGTATTTTCTTTAGTTATAAACAGTAGAAAATAATTTGACTTTTGACATTATGCACATTTTTAAAATTAGACTAAAGTATATATATTTTTAAAAGGCTCTGAGAGGGAATGGACCTGACCTGTTCCAACCCAGAAAGAAGCCTCTAGGGAAGGTAGTTAGCAGGGAGAAGACTGAAGGGGGAGAGCCAGAGACACAGAACTGGAGCAGGGTGAGCAGTGTCTTGAAGGACATGATGAAAGTGTAGGAATTGACCTTAACACTAACGAGATGACTACTTAAGTTCTCAAAAAAAAAAAAAAAGTATATTTATTATTTATTATTATTTCAACCAATAGAAGTATTTATCAATCATCTTAGAAAATCTCAAAAATAACTGAAAGCTAGATGCTCTTTAGGAGAGTGTTTGAGAATTTTATCTGGGTCTTAAAACTCACAAACAAAAAAAAAAAAAACAGGAGAGGAAAAAAAATGAAAAGATGGTATGTTTAAACATTAGGATTCTAATTTCTGTTCAGCTGCAATAGTCTGTCTAATGTAAGTTGACCAAGTAAGCATGTTCATGAAAAATGAGACTTGAGTAAAGTATGTATCTTTCTAGTTCTGGATCTCATAGAGATTATAATTTTTTTTTAAGTAAGTAATACTTTTCTTCAGGGAGTGATTATTACCTGTAAATTTTGATGAACACTTTAACTTCACTCCAACCCAAACAACATTTATTTCTTGACTGATGTTTCACCTCCCTTCCTGGATTTAGATTTTGATTCCCTGTTTTCAAAATAGTCTCTGAGTATCCTAGAGCTGGAACTGGTCTAATCCCATCGTTTCTCAGCTGAGGTCCACATAGGAAAAGTGACTTGCCAAAGGCTATCTATCAAGTCAGTGGCAAAACATGAACCTAACTCTTTCGCTTACTTCAGATCTCTCTCCAATATATCAACTCAGGACTATTCCATTCGCTAGGCAGTGCAGTCACATTATCAGTCACCCAGTAGTTTTCCAAAGACATATAACAATGTTTGAGACCTGAAGTGGGTAATACTGATTTAGGAGTGTGCCTGGGTGTTTCAGCTAGCTAAGTGTCTGGCTCAGGTCATGATCTCAGGGTTCTGTGTTCAAGCCTCACATTGTGTTCAGAGTGGAGTCTGCTAGAGATTCTCTCTGCACCCCTTCTGTCTAAAATAAGTAAATCTTAAAAAAAAAAAAACCACTTACCAACTTAAAAATATTTAAAAAAAAATACAAAACTGAAATCCATAAATACATCATAAATAACTAGACAACATTAATTTATGTCAACTACCAGTTACAACATGATTTTTACAGTTTTATATAGTTATATGTTAATTTTATTACATGCATTACATGATAATGTTATTTTTATATAACATCTGATCTTTCTTTTATATAAGTAAATTAAAAAATGATTTTTCTAACAAAAATACTAACAAAAATATTCATCTATACACACACAATTTTTCCAGGTTGAGAGTGCACTGGTTAGTTAAAACCTGATCCATTTCAAGCTTTGATTTGCCCCTATATAAAAATCTCCGATAATTAAAAGTCACCAAGTTTGTGTTTTCTTGCCTTCATTATCTGGATTCTCACCTCTAAACTAGTTTATTAGGCATACAAACCACATGATCTCTAAGTTTTCTTGTGGCTCTAAATTCCCGTAATTCTTATGATCCTATCCCTCAGAAGATGAGTCCTTAAGAAAAGAAAAAAAAAATTTGCTGAATTCCTTTAGAGGACACAGGACTGAGTTGGGTCAAATACTCCCCGTGTGTACTGTTTCTGATGTCCTGAGTTCCTTCCTCTTTATTGCCTCATGCGTTTGCTGATGTCAGGGCTTTGACTGTGGATCATAAGCTGCCACTGCCACAGATTTTTCCAGATGTTGACATATTAGGCAAATATATTCTTTGTGGGAGCAGTTACTGCTGTGGGAAGAGAAATCTTGGAAGTACATTCCAGTTGCAGCCTGATTTAATTGAGGTAGTAAACATCATGGGAACAATGGTTGACATTGGCCAGGCTCCACCATAAGGAGGTACACAGAGTCACAAGAGAACCAGAGGGGAAGTGCCGAAAATAAGGCAAAACATATGAAGCAGTGAGAGGAGGAGAAGGAAGAGAGAATGCCAAGAAAACCAGACACATAAACAAGTGAGTAATGCTTTTCATTGGTTGTTCAAGTGTGAGTGTGTGTGTGTGTGTGTGTGTGTGTGTGTGTGAAAAGCTCAGAGAACAAATTGTGGAATAAAAGATTCTACAAGTTATTTTCTTTGAGTCTGATAAGATGCTTGTCTTTCAATCCACTTTTAAGAGGGTTAATTTACACAAGGTAAAAATTACAAAAGCATTTACATAATGAAATCCCAACATTTTCACTAAGTTAATCTTATCATGGGCAATGAGGTAAAAGGTTTTTTGTCCCATTAAAGAGCTTCCTTTGCTCTTAACGCAACAATAAATTGATCAAGTGGCTGTGTAGGATTTAATGCCTACATTTTCCCTCCACAATTAATAAAATCTTTCACAAGTTAACAATTTTTGAAGAACATGAGCAAAGTTTTTTTTTCTACTTCTCTATTTTCAAAAATCTCAGTATCTACTAAAATTCTTTATATATTCTTATAATCAATGTTATCAAAGCCCTATTTTTTCCTATGCTTCAGTGCTTTTATATCAAGCTATTCAGTAGTCTCAAAACCCCATATCTTATTGAAATTATCCAGATATTATGAAGCAATACTATTCATACAAAGAGTTTGACAGTCCCTCTGTCCTATCTATTCAAATTTCCCTAATTTCTCATGTTCCATCTTTCCTGTGTTGCTATATATAAATACTTCAACTAACAGATGGCAAATGGAAGCACCAATGGGCACAGAAATCAATCCAAAGGCTTTTAAGCATAAAATGTCCCTGAGGCAAGCAGCAGAAGGAAAAAGAAAAGGAAGCTTGAATGTTTTCAAAAGGAAGAAAGGACTGAATGTCCTTTCTTGTAGTTTGGAGAATCATGCGATAAATTAGGCGAATGAAATTGACCAACTGAGAATGAATTCATTTTATAGTTGGAATCACATTAAAAGTAGTATTGGGCTTTTGAGTACCCACTGTGGTAAAAACTAAGTGATAGACTTGTCTTGAATGCTATTACGTTTCACTGAAATGGGAGTAATACATTGCTCTACCTTTCAGGATTTCTGAGTTCCTATCTTAAAGTCTTCTAGGCTCTGGGCTTTCAATGTTTTTGGTATGACTTTACTCAGTTTATGGAGTCTTCACAACTGTTAAGGTTGTTAAGTAATATAATTGGTAATATAATCCTAAAACATAACCATTCCCTGATCTTTTTTTTTTCCTCAGTATTCATTCATCTCAGATGACTCTCTCCTTAATATATAACTATGAAGATATTAAGGTAAAACAGTTCATACAAGAAAGAAAGAAAGGAAGAAAGGAAGAAAGGAAGAAAGAAAGAAAGAAAGAAAGAAAGAAAAAGGTAGTTCATACCAATGTATTTTAAACAATTTCAAGTGTTCTTCATGCTGGACATAATGGCTGTTGAAGGAGAAAAATGCTCTGTTCCTTTAATAGCTAAGAATCCAATTCAATCTTTCCAGAGACTTTAAAATTTTAATTGTAACCTACATGTCACATTATTTTTAAAAAAGCTAATTCTTCAATTATATCTTCACTATATAATCTTGGAGAGGAAAAAAAAAAGAAAACTCTACTAAGAACAACATATGAACAGAAGCAAGTGTCTATGTAATGAGAAAAGCCTAGCTGGCCTTTGATATTGATTTGCACTTACTCTATGTTGTAGCTCTTTACTGCCTTTTTTTTTTTAATGTTACTTTAACTTTTTTTTTTTTTCATATTCAGATTGTATCCTCTAAAACTACAAAGAAGTTTTGATAACAAATGCATTACGTTCTAGAAGGTTACAAACAACCACAGGCTAATGTTTTGGCAGTGGTGCACAGTGGGGATCCTTGGGCTCCAGGTCAGAATCCTGGCTTAACTAGATCTCAGTAAGAGGGGGGATTAAAAAAGAGAAGCAGCCCAATAACTGCAATTATGTCGTTAGAAAAGTGTTCTGAACCTAACATAGGGTTAAGGTATCTAGAGAGCCCAATTAGCTAAAAGTTCAAGGAAGACAAAAGATGACAACAGGCCAGCCCAGAGAAGACAGGGCATGAAAACGTGCCAGCAGGGAGATCAGCATGAACAAGTTTCAAGTAAACAAGAGTTTCAGTTGCTCCAAGCACTAAAGGAAGCTCAGTCTGGAGCTCTGCAAACAGCTGAGAAGCACAAGGAGAGAATAGAGCTGTAGGCAGTGGGCCGTTGATTTTTTTTTTTTAATTGAAAGTGATTGAAGGGTTTTTAGCAAAGGTATAGGTATCATTTAGCTATTTCTAACAAATGTCCCCAAACTTAGAGATTAAAGACAACAATATTTATCACCGCATAGTTTCTATTGTTCAGGAATCCAGATGCAGATTATTGGGAACCTCTAGCCCAAGGTCTCTCATGAAGCTGCAGTCGAAGTGCTGGCTGGGGATGTAGGCACCTCAAGACTTGACTGGGGAAAGATCCACGTCCAAGTTCACTCATGTGGTTGTTGGCAGGGTTCCGTTTTGTGTGAACTGTTGAACTCAGAGCCTCAGTTTCTTATTGGCAGTTGGTGGGAGGCCGCCCTTACTTTCTTGTCCCATGGGTCCCCCATAAGGTAATTCATAGCAGGACAGCTTGATTCTTTAAGGAGTGTGATTGAGAAGAGCCAGAGAGACCGAAAGAGAAAACAAGATAGAAGTCAGTCTTCTGTAACCTAAGCTCAGAAGTAATATACCATTACTTTTGCCATATTCTGTTCATTAGATGCTAGTATGTCCATTCAGCTCTTAGAAGGCTATCTTAGAAGTCTGCCTGCTACAAAATATCATGATTTTATAATGTTAGAAAGATTACTAGCTCTTTGCAAAGAATGGACTATAGAGATCAAAAGTGGAGTCAGGCAAGCGATATAGGTATAGCCTATAGAATTTGCTGATGGGTTAGATGTGGAGGATTTAATGAAGAGAGGACCCAAGCATATCTGGTTTCAGTGACTCAGTTGATAATGACATTCTTTTGGATAAAGAAGATACACATAAAGAAGGTCTAGAGTGGAAACCAATTGGCACTTTATTCACAAAAAATCAAAATACATGTTTAGGAAATGTTTCTTGACTATAATATGTTCCCTAGCTCAAATATACTAGATTGTTTTTCAATTTTATTTTATTTAGAAGTCCAAAAATATTGTAAAAATGTATTTTTTTATTTTTTTTTAATTTTATTTATTTATTTGAGAGAGAGAAAGATCAAGAACAAGAAGAAAAGGCAGAGGGACGTGGGGCTCCATCCCAGGATCCTAAGATCATAACCTGAGCTGAAGGCAGATACATAACCGACTGAGTCACCCAGGGCAATATTGTGAAAAATTTAAAAGTATGTGTGACTTGGCCTGAAATTAAACTGTTCTTCTACATGGTACCACAGGGAAGAATAAAAACCAATATAAATTACAAAAATCAGATTTTAGATTAGCATAAAAGCCCCCAATAACATAAAGAAGACCTAAAAAAATTAATAAATTGTATCATAAAATAATGAACTTCCCATTCTAAAGGTGTTGAAAGAGGATTTGGAAAACCACATGTCAGGTAAATTCTGTGTCAAGTATAAACTGAATTAATTTATCTCTAAAGATTCACAAATCTTCTGTTCAATAATTTCATGAAATATTGTGCAGAATTATAATAAAATTATTAAATTATCATATATGTAGAATATATTTTCTTTTCTTAAAGTTCACATTCATAAATTCTTTTGCTGTATAAAGCTGTTGTATGCTATGTTTAGTCATGAATTTGGGTTGTAAAAGAAATAGCAAAATAATAGGGCACATTCTGTCCAATTTTCTTTGATGCTGCATCTCATGCAATAGTGAAATACATGAGGATGACCTCAAGATACACACACACACACACACACACGCATGCACATCACTGTTCTCTATAGTCTCTGAGAAGACTGCTAACAGTTCTACTAGCAAACATATATTTCAGGTCAGTGATCTTTTTCCACACCAAGTTCACTTGTAAAATATTACTGAGGAATGGTAAAGCCATTTCCCAGAATGTCATGGGTTTAAAGGTCCAAAACATTTGCGCTCATGCAACTGGAGAAGGTGAGAAATTTGACACAAGGAATGGAATGCATTAGCAGCATACCTAGATAGTCATACGTCCTCACCTTCGAAACGTGGAAGAAGACTAATACAGGGCATTTCAAGCATATTTCTTTTTTTTTTCTTTTTTTGGTGGGCAATTACAATTTGTTTCATATTTTCTTTCTTGTGCTAATTTTTTGTTGAAGTATAACATATACACATTTTATATTGTAATATAGCAAAACTTCTCTTGATTGTGATTGCTTTGCATTTTTTTATTTGAGGATACAGTTGCCATCATTATAATAATGAGCCTTCCAGCCCATGAAAATGTCACATCATTCATTTTTCATTCATTCTTGTTCCTTTTCTCATAATTTTTATACTTTAATTACCCATTTAGAGGTTTTTCTATATTCTATTTATTTATAAACATGTGATACTTTCTGATACTCATAAATGGCTTTATAAACATACCCAGCACTTTAAAATGTTGCACAAATTCAAAAGATTGTACTGTACAAATTCACAGTAATTAGCCAACTTCACCACTGTTGCGACTTCCAGCATCACTGAGATTAGTTTTACTTATTTGGGAGAGGGGGACTCTATATAAATGATATTCTAGAGCTTAGAAGATACTCTGTCACAACTGACTTCTCACAATCAAATCAATAAAGCTACTCATGCATGTCATAGCCATGAAAATAGTCTCTAGTTTTGGAGGGAATCTTTAATGATTTACCTTTCACATTTAGATCTTCAATTCATTTGGAATCTTCAATCCATCCAGAATTAATTTTTATTAATGGTGTGAGATGTGAAAAAAATCTTAATTCAATTTTTCTTCTAATTGAATATCCAGTGACTTCAGCATCTTCTACTGAGAATCCTTTTTCCCACAGAGAGACACAATTTATCCAGCCTCATATACTGTAAATATCAGTCCCTCTTCCCTACGTTTCAGGGGCACTTTCATTATAAATGGTGTAAGTGTTGTAAATGGTATGCCGTATCATTGTTGTAAATGGTGTGGTGTATCATTCTGGGTCCTTTCTGAGGTCCCACTGGATTAGTTGTCTGTCTGCGTCAATATCACATGCTTACTGTAACTTTAAAATAAAACATAATATCTGGTAGTGTACCTCCTCCAGTTCATTTGTCTTTGCTTTTCTTAGCTTTTTGAATTTCCACATACATTTTAGAATCAGTTTTCAAACCTCATACATACAACCTTGTTGGAATTTTGACTGGTAACATGTTACATATATTATTTGGGAGAATAGAGTTGATATCTTTAAATGATGAGTCTTCCAATCCATAAACAAGGTACATTTATTACATTTATTTGTTCTTTTTCTTTTCTTTCTCAGTAATATGTATTTTGTAATTTTCTGTGTAGAAGTTTTGCACATCTTTCATTAGATTTACTCCCAGATATTTAATATGTTTGATGCTCTTTTAAAGGATATTATTTTAATATTTCACTTACTATTTGTCAATTTCAAACCTACCCTGAATAAGCCAACCAACAGAATTAAAAGCCATATATATGTATATGTATGTATATATATATATTTAATGACTGAGTTTTGACATGATTTCTTAGGCTGGAATAATCAATAGTATAAAGTGTCCCTCATCAATTTAACAAAATTTTCCTTTAATACTAGTTTGCCCCAAAAGTGGGAAAAAAAAGAAAGAAATAGATATTGACTTGACCAATGCTCTTCTCCATCTAAACAGATGATCTTATCTTTTCCCTTTTATTTTATTAATGTAGTAAGTTGCAGTGATTTGTTACAAATGTTACATTGTTTTTATATTACTCAAAAAAACACAACTTTATGCACTACTAGATTAATTTCACTAATGTTTGGCTTCAGATTTTGTGTCTATGTTCTCAAAATAAATTTGTTTATTATTTTGATGTCCATTCCTTAAGATGTCCATGCCTTGTGTTTTTTTTAAGTTTTTATTTATTTTATTTTATTTTTATTTTTATTTTATCTTTTCAGGGTTCCAAGATTCATTGTTTATGCATTACAACCAGTGTTCCATGCAATGCATGCCCTACTTAATACCCACCGCCAGGCTCACTTGACCCCCCAACTCCCTTCCCCTTCCAAACCCTTAGTTTGTTTCTCAGAGTCCACAGTCTCTCATGGTTCATCTTTTTTGACATCAACTTATGCTTGCCATTAAAAGGTTCTGGAAAACTATTCCCCTTGCTTCTATTCCCAAAGGACTTTTTATAATAGTAATGATATCGTCTCCCTAAATGTTTAGAAGGATTCAAAGTGAAATCATTTTGACAGGGAATCTTCCCAGTGGAAAGCTTAAATTGTGAATTCAATTTTTTAAGGATATACAACAATTTACAAACAATCTTCCATCTTGTGTCAGCTTCAGTAAGTTGTGGTTTTTAAGACATTGGCTCATTTAATTGTAATCATTTTAGTTATAATCTTAATTGATAGATATTGTCCATATCTACTAATAGAGATATATCCTTTTTATTTCTTTAAAAAGTTGCACTTTCTTTTCTTTTAATCAAGAATAGGTTTTCCACTTGAAAACCCAACAAAAACTTGAAAACAGTTTTAAGTTTTCAATTTTTTTAACAACCAAAATTTATTTTCTCTGCTATGTATTTGTTTTCATTTTAACTGACTTCTGCTTTTATTTTTTATTACGTCCTTTCTTCTACTTTAGCTCCGTTTTCAATTTCTTAACATGGAAGTTTACATTGTTAATTTTTCAGACTTTCTTCTGTCCTTGTTAATGTATATCTACTGGTTTTCCTCACAGCACAGCTGTAGGAATATCCTAAAAATTTTTATGTGATATTGTCATTATATTTTGGTTCAAAATATTTTATCATTCCTATGTAATTTCTTCTTTGGCCCATGGGTGATTTAAAAATGCATTGCTTAATCTGCAAAGTTTGGGGATTTTCCTAGTTACCTTTATATTTTTGTTAATTTTGTTTCCAGTTTAATTATATTTTTATCAGAACATATTTTCTATGATTTTATTTTCAAACCCTTTGAAATTTATTGAGATTTGCTTTGTGGCCCAGCATGTGGTGACCTATTTTGGAAATTGTTCCATGTGCACTTGAAAAGAATGGCATTTTGCGGTTGTTGAGCGCAGTGGGTGTGTGTGTGAGCATGTGTGTGTGTGTGTGTGTGTGTGTGTGTGTGTGTACAGAGAGAATTACATCTATTACATAGTATTTACATTATATATTTATATACCATACCAAATCATTTAATTGTGTCAAGTTGTTTAATTAATAAGTTTCTAACACTGAATTTTTGTCTATTACATCTATTAGTTACCAAATGTGGTATGTATAAATCTCAAATTATGATTGAATTCATCTTGCTGTCCCATAAGTTTTTATAATATAATATTAGTTGTATACAAATTTAAATACTGTAGATTTTTTGTTGAATATTTCTGTGAATAATCGTTTCTGTAAATACTTGACTTTTATTAGTAATTTTATGGCTTTATGTTGGTTACTATTTGTACTATTCATCTTTTCCTTCCTTTTTCTTTCAACTATTCTATGCCTTTATATTAAAGATGCATCCCATGTAAGCAATCTATGGCTGCTTGATTTTTTAACTCAGTCTTTAAAATTAACATTGTCTGTGAATTTAGATTAATTTCTACCATCATAGGATTTGCATTCTAATTTGTCCCATTAGTTCTCTCTTTCTTCTGTTCTCATTTCTTGCCTTTTATGGATAGATCAAGTATTTTTATTTCTTCACTCCTCCTGCTCTATTAGCTGATTAATAGCACATTCTAATATTACTATTATCTTGTTTTGTGGTTTCTGTTAAGGTTCTTTTTGCTATTGGGGTAAAATATACATAACATAAAACTGATGATTTTTTCCAGTGTACAGTTCAATGACATTGATTCACGTTGTTGTGAAAACATCACCACCATCCATTTCCAGAACATTTTTTTCATTTTCTTGAACTGAATCTCCACACTCGCTGAGCAGTAGCTCCTCATTCATCCTCCACGCAGTTTCTGGCACCCACCATTCTACTTCTGTTTCTAGGAAGGTGACTACTCGAGGTACCCAGTTAAGAGGAATCATGCAGTATTTGACCTTTTGTGACAGGCTTATCATGCCATTTAAGATAATGGCCTCAAGGTTTATCCATGTTGTGGCATACATTAGAATTCTCTTGCTTTTTAAGGATGAATCATATTTCATAGTATGTATATGTCATGTTGTGTTTATTCATTCATCCATCAATAAACACTTGATTGCTTCCATTTTTCAATTACTGAGAATAATGATGTTATAAACTTGAGTGTACAAATGTCTCCAAGGCCCTACTTTCAAATTTTTGGGTATATACCCAGAAGTGGAATTATTGGATCATATGATAATTTAATATTCAATGTTTTGAGGAACCATGATATCATTTTCTACAGCAACTGCACTCATTACATTCCCACTCAGCAGTGCACAAGTGTTCTGGGTCTTCCACATCCTCAGATGTTTAATAAATTCAATTCTCTTTGAAAGATAGCCTCTTTCTTTTCATCTATTTTTTGATGTATTGGCAATTTTTTATTACATGTCTGATAACTTCTATAACTGTAATTATATTATCTGTTTTTATTGTCTGCTTTGATTTCCATATTTTCTCTCATTTTCTTCCCTTTCTATTTTAGTAATATATCTGGAAAAGAATGAATCAGATATAAAAGATTTTAGAAAGGGCATGTATTTGTAAAGAATTTTTGCAAGCAAACCTGGATTTCCAAAAGACTCTCTCACCATTAAACAACAAACAAACAAAAATACTGGGTATTTTAAAGGGACCAGGGGTAAGGGGAACTAACAATAGATTAACAAAATCGCCGAGTTTACAATTGGTCTCTTCATGGTGAGAAGGAAGCAATATTCTTCTCACAGGATTATTGTACACACAAGAGCTATGTCTTCGGACATCACTATTGCAGAAGTTTTTTCTGTTAGGAAGTCAGAAATTACAGGTGGAAGCTGTAGGTAGTCAGGCTTAATTCAGAGATAATTATTTTTTACTCAACTTTTTCTTCTACTCAGGCCTTCAACACACAAACACCCTCACAGACACACCTAGAAAAAGCATTTAACCAATTATTTGGACATTCATTGATGTCCCAAATTAACACAAGAAATTAACCAGTATACCAGGATTTTTTTTTTTTTTTTACTTTTTTTTTTAGTTGAGGTATAATAGCCAAGGTTTTATTTATTTGGGAGGAACTAGAGCTGGAAAGCAAAACCCTTTCATATCCATTTGCTTTTTCTTGCTTTGTTTTGCTTTTATCTTAGGATATAAAGTTGTTTGTTTGCTTTCCTGATTAGAACATGATGAGCACACTGATCCATAATTTATTGTAAAGGGAGAGCAAGAAGTCAGTTTTGTTTCTGCACACCATTTATAAGTTCATATCTAACCTTGGAACAGGGTGTTTCTGCTCACTGGTATTGACCCATTTATAGTAGACGAGAATCTTTGACCTTGATCCTCATTAACATTCTAGCTTGTTCGTTTGGAAGCCATGGAGTGTCCAGGTTAACCACTATATTGATTGCTACTCTCAATTTTCCCACCAATTCTTCACGTCATCTCAGGGTAATACTTGGATCTCTCTCCAAAACAAACTCTAAAAATCTGTTTTCAAAGAGCCAGTTAATCAAAATATTTACCAAAACAAAACAAAAACAGTGTTATAGTTCTGATACATCCTGCTGTGATTATCTTGCCTTAGTGAAATAATTAAATAAATTAGGTGAATTTAATTTAAATTGGGTGAAATATAACAGACTCTAGAACAACACAGGTTTGAACTGGGAACCCACTATTTTTTTTCAATAAATATAGTACAGAATTGTTCATGTATTTTCTCTTCTTTGTGATTTTCTTAATGACATTTTCTTTCTAGCTTACCTTATTGTAAGAATATAGTACATAATACATATAACATTCAAAATATGCCAGTCGATTGTTTGTTATCAATAATCCTTCCAGTTAAGTAGGCTATTAGTAGTTAAGCTTTTTCAGAGTCAAAAGTTAAATGCAGATTTTCAGCTGGAGGGAGTGGGGAAGTGTTGATGCCCCCAACCCTTGTGTTGTTTAAAGAGCCAACTGTAGTTGAATAAATTACTTTTTATAAATTACCCACCTGAAAATTAAAAGTATTTCATATATATATGTAATATATATTATGTGTGTGTATGTATATATGTATGTATTTTATTTTTTTATTTATTTTTTTTAAAGATTTTATTTATTTATTTGACAGACAGAGATCACAGGTAGGCAGAGAGGCAGGCAGAGAGAGAGAGGAAGGGAAGCAGGCTCCCCACTGAGCAGAAAGCCGGATGATGATGCTTCGGGGCTTGATCCCAGGACCCTGAGATCATGACCTGAGCCAAAGGCAGAGGCTTTAACCCACTGAGCCACCCAGGCGCCCCTATGTATGTGTTTTAGAAGGGTATTCTTCTAAGGAGGGATATTTGGGGTGCTCAGTTAAGCATTCAACACCTGATTTGGGCTCAGGGCATGATTCCAGGGTCCCTGCTCAGCAGGAAGCCTGCTTCTCCTTCTCACATACCCTTTCTTTGTGTTCCCTCTCTCACTGTCAAATAAATAAATAAAATTTTAAAATTTTTAATTAAAAAAAAAAAGATTCTCTTTCTCCATCTGCCCAACCCTTCTCTTCCCCTTGCTTAACAAAAAAAAAAAGAAGAAGAAGAAGAAGAAAGAAAATTAAGGAACTTTCCACACTTGATAAAGATGGTTCTTGATCTTATGCAATAATTTCTCTCTCAAAGTTGTTTCTTAAAAATATATTTTAAAGGATAAAATGCCCCATGATGAAACCATAATAAAATCTGCACATTAGATATGACAGCTCCTATGTAAAACATTTCTGCAAGAATTCCAAAGGCTCTACTGAAATGTCTGGCATTTCTGTAAAACTGTAGTAGATATTTTTGGTATAACATAACATTACCTCAAAGAATTCCACAAGCTGTCCCTCCCCACATCTGTTAGCAAAGTTCTTGTCAAACATGGGTCATGTAACCTTAGCTCAATTCATTTGAGTTTAACCTTAGCTCAAATGAATTTGTAATTAGCAGAGAATCTGAAAATTCAAGCATAGTAGTAATGGAAAGGGCTGGGAATGTTATATAGCAGTCTTCTTCAAAAAAAAAAAAAAAAAAGATTTTATTTATTTATTGAGAGAGAGAGAAAGTGTAAGTTGGGGGAAGGGGGAAGCAGGCTCCCTCCTGAACAGGGAGCTCCGTGCAGGGCTCCGTCCCAGGGCTCCATCCCAGGATCCTTAGATCATGAGCTGAGCTGAAGGCAGAGGCTTAACCAACAGAGCCACCCAGGTGCCCCATTATATGGCAGTCTTCTTGCTGTCAGTACTCAGCTCTTCTGAGTTGTCATCACCTGTGGCTTTTGAGGCTCTCTTCTAAGCCAGTTTTCATACCAAGGTAAGGGGAAAGCCAAAAAGCAGGACTGCCTCGATTTTAGAAAAAAAAAAAAAATTTTTTTAAGGTCTCTGTGTCTCCCTGTATGATTGGCTCCTGCACGCTTAATGCTTGTGAGTCCGAGTTGCCTGCTTCATTGCCCTGTAAAGTTTTCTTATGAGATTCTGCTTCCCAGTCCCTTTCAACTACGTGCTGCTCAAGGTCCAGAGGATGAAAAAGTCCATCTCACATGGGGAAGAGAATTCTGAGCCAGCTTTCTTCATGCAGTAGTCTGGCTTTGCCTCCAACTTGTCTGCGGAAAACTATCATGGTGCTGTGCCTGGTTCCACTTTTGCAGCCTTTCAACTGCTTACGAAGAATGATAACAATTAATTCTGTTTGTAAGATGGGGGGCAGCTGGGAGGGTTCACTTGATATGATATAAGTTTCCTCTAAGGAGAGGTTATTAATGAAAAAATTGCTGATTTGAGTCCACATGTATTCCTTGAGGAGTTAAGCAATTTCACCTGCTAACTGGCCAATATGGATGTGGATAATTAAAAGCAGACAATTCACAAAATATTAACAGCCAGCAATTTGAAACCTATAAGAAGGGTGTTGACCTATCTTCACAATGTTTCCACCCCTTGGATACCCTGGAGAAATTAAGAAATATTGGCTGATACTGATCCTTGCTGTAAAGAGCAACTTTTGTGGGTTATTCTGCCAAGAATCTGTTGTTTTAAGCAATTCACAAAGAGTGCTGGATTGGTATGCATTCTCCCTACTTCAGTATTTCTGGTTTGAATTATTCCTTGCAACAATCAGTTCTGGCGGAAGAGTGAATTTACAGTGTACCGGTATTTAGATGGTGGGAGTAGGGGGCTGTTTCCAATTCCAAGCTATATTGAAGAGTAATTAGTTGCAGTGGAATAGATCTTTCCAGAGATAAGGCCAATGGCTTCCTTTTTAAAATGCTTTTCATCAGCAAGATTGTTTTCTTTTAAATGTGGTCCATCGCCCTTCTCTTCTGTGTGAGTGTGTGTGTGTGTGTGTGTGTGTGTTTCATTTTCCAAAGCATAACAAACAACATTCTGAAGGTTACATTTAAAATAGATGTTCATTTACCTGTGTGAAAGTACATAGATAACATTGGTAATCTGACACGCCAATGTACAAAAAAATTTTATCCTGCAATTTTGGGGAAAATCTTGTTTTTGACTCTGTAGTTGCACAATGAAGAATTTAAAGCTTTATTTTTCTCTTTATTACTTTAAAATTCTTTGCTATTTGTCTTTCTCTGAAAGATAAATTAATGACCTACTAACATTCTTACACCATTGCAAAAGTCTTATTTCAAAAAAGCCCAGATCTTATCCCATTAGCAATTACTATAAATGAAACTATTAAGCAGATATTTTTTTTTAAAAGACTTGGTGTGTGATAGTATTATTTTCTGGAAATTAAGGCACTTTTGTAGAACTGTCAAACCAGGTTTTAACCATTCTTTTGAAAATTGGGTTTGCAAAATCCCTAAAATGGTCCAGTAAGTACCCACTCTGAGTTGAAGATTTCGTCACTTTAATCTTGGCCTCCACTTCACAGAAATTTCAGTTAAACTGAAATTGGAGCAGTATTGGAGCTCTAACTTATCCACTCGAAATTCTTACTGTTATTGAATTATTTATACTTGAAACATAGGTGTTTTAATTAGTCATGTAAGGAATGTATGTGTTTTCCCAGTACTTCCTGTAGACACCAAACCAACTTAAATCTTCTTTTTCAACATAGCATAGCATAAGAATAAAATTTTTAATTTTGTAAGCTTTGATTTTTCTGTCAACTTTATATTTATCCATTGTAGTTATAATATAATAACTTCACAAAAATGATGCAGGGATGCAGTGATGAAGTTTAAAATATAGGTTGAATATATCACCCATCTTATCAACAGTCAAATGATTCAAATAATAGTGATTTAATAATAATGAAAAATATTTATTATTAAACCACCTTCTATTATACATACACTTAAAAATTTGTACTTCATCTCCAAATAATAAAGGAAAAGTAAGACACAATTTTAACCTTTTTTCCTCTAGACTGATAGTGGTATGTTGCATCAGTGTCTTACAGTGAGTAAGTAGGAAAAGGAATATTCTGGCTGTATTCCTCACCACCACACCACCAGATTTTGTATCTATATCATCGGTGAATTACAGAAAAAAATATACAGAAAATATACAGTGAATTCCAGAAAAAATATACAGAAAAAAGGGGGGCAATGATTGAACAACACAGGGGCTAGGGGCACTGATTGCCTACATAGTCAAAAATCACATATAACTTTTGACTCCCCCAAAACCTCACCTAATAAGAGCCTGCTGTTGGCTGGTAGTCTTACTGATAATATAGACCATCGGTTAACTCCTATTTTGTATGTTATGTGTATTATATATTGTATTCTTACAATAAAGTAAGCTAGATAAAGAGTGTTATTAAGAAAATCCTAAGGAAAAGAAAATCCACTTAGGGGTGCCTCAATGGCATAGTCAGTTAAGCAGCCACCTCTTAATTTTAGCTCAGGTCATCATGTCAGGGTCCTGGGATCAAGCCCTGAGTCGGGCTCTGTGCTCAGCACATAGCCTGCTTGAGATTCTCTCTCTCCCTCTGCCCCTTCCCCCACTTGCATAGACTCTCTCTCTCTGTCTTTCTCTAAAACAAACAAAAATTTTTTTTAATGAAAATACGTTTACAGTACCATAGGTATAGTAACTGAAAACAAGCAAACAAACACACACATATATAAATGGCCCAGCACAACCAAGCCTGTGCTGTCCAAAGATCACCTGTATATATATATAAGCATAAAATATATAACCATATATTAATCCCCTGAATAAAAGAAGTAATCATGGAAGTAGAAAGAGGGTAGGTTCTAAGGAGAGAAACAAAGCAGAAGGTAGGGATAAGGAGGGTCTGGCTTGGGATGGAACTTCCATTTTAAGAAGAGAAGACTAGAGGGGTGCCTGGGTGTCTCAGGGGTTAAGTGCCTGACTTCGGCTCAGGTCATGATCCCAGGGTCCTGGGATTGAGCCCTGCACTGGGCTCTCTGATCAGCGGGAAGTCTGCTTCTCCCTCTCCCACTCCCCCTGCTTGTATTCCTTCTGTTTCTCTGTCAAATAAATAAATAAAATCTTTAAAAAAAGAAAAAAAAAAAGAAGAAGAAGAGAGAAGACTAGAGCAGCATTACAGAGAAGATGTCCTTGTGATGCAAATCTTATGGCATTAGGCATGGAAGACAGAAGATACATGAGGGACAGGAAACTTTAAGTGAAAAATTTCTAAGGAAGCAATATTCCCGGAGTGTTCGAGAAATAGCAAGAAAGCTGATGTGGCTGAGGAATAATAAATAAGAACTGGATAGTGGAAGATAAAACCGGAAATGTAAGGGCATTCACAGGCCTTCCTAAGTCATTGTTGAGTTTTGGCTTTTATTTGGAATGGAATACAAAGCCATTGGGAGGATTTGAAAAGAGAAATTATATGATGTAACTTACAGCTGAATAATATCACTTAACACATGCATTGCAAATAGGCAAGGAAATGTGGGTTAGTTTTAAAAAAGGGCAATGATTCAGCTAATATAGTTGTTCAGTTGAGAGATGTGAGAAATGTCAATGTCTTGGATCAGAATAAAGGCAGTGAAAGTGGAAGAAGGTTATTCTGAAGATGAGCTAAGTGTATTTGGAAGTAGCTTGTGCCTGAGATATGACAGAAAGAGAAGGTGAGATGGGGTGCGGTCGAGAGCACTAGTGGAGAGTTTGGTGTTAGGTAGGTCTGCCCTTGGGGATGCAAGTTGGTTAAAGTTCTTTTCTGATTGCTTCACTTTTCTCAGTCAAATGGAAGTTCATCAGTTCACTGTGCAACTGTGTTAGGAAGTTCTAGAAGTCGAAGGAGAGAAGAGATATGAAAGGATCGTCTGGGAAAGCAGAAAGGTAAACGGACCAGCAGATGCAGAACGCAATAGCTTGAAGTTCAGGGTGGTAAACCTAGTAGGAGATCAGACAGAAGAGTTTTGTGTTTGATTCCAGCCACATCAAGATGAAGGTGCAGCTGTAAAGTATTTGGAGAGTTGGATTTAACCAGGGTTGGGATTTTGCCGAAGTACCGATGATGGGAAAGAGGGACAAGGCGCTTGAAAATTACATGCAAAGAAAAGCTCTTAGTTGATTATAGAATTGAGTCTGAGTAAGAAGAAAAGTGAGAACATCCAGTAAAGCGACCATATGACTTATCGTTTAAAAAAGGATGGTTTTCATTCTTATGCTGAGATAACTAGCAGGTTTAACCCAACCCTCTCCTGTGCAAACCAGAACATAGGGCCATTGTAACCTGAAGGGACATGGGGTCAGGAAAAGACCTTGGGACGGTTGGAATTAGAGTGCTGGAAGGCATGGGTTAGAAAGGTGGGAGGTGAAGTAGGTAGTATGGAATTGATAGTAGGGAAGGTTTGCAGCTGCTGTTAACAGCAAAATCATGCCTACACGGCTGAGCAGCTGAGTAGGTGGAGGGCAAAATACTGTAAAGGAAGTCAAAACCGGAGAGAATAATCTACGGAAAGGTCCACACAGTTGTTTTCAAGCACAACAAAACTAGGAAAAGAGTACTTTGGAGAAAGTGGTATTTATGAGGGGCTAATATTTTCAGGGAATTAAGGGCTTTGTCTCGGGATCAGGAGATACTTGCTGACACTAATAATGTTATAATCTGAAGACTTAATATTTAAAACTGGGGTAATTTAGAGAGGAGGAAGGGAGCATTGTCTCAACGAAGCACAGGAAGCAAAGAGCATGCCCACTCATCTTTAGGCCCATGAGACCCATTTTGTTGGAACAACACAGCTGCGCTGGACACCACAGGAGAAGTTGTGTGCCAGTGAGCCAGGATTCAGAGCAAGAAGGCAAAGAAAACCGTCATAAAACGATTAAGGATATGAGGAATTTGGCTGTGTCATCAAAACGGGGGAAAGGATGAAAATAATCCCGAGTGGGAGGGATGGTAGTCTCGAGTGGGAGGTGGGCTCAGAGTAGCAATGCTCGCTCTGAAGGGAGATTATGGAGACACAGGAAAATGAGGAACCGGACATCTCAGAGATAAAAGGGGTGATGAGATTTGGTCTTTTAGTCCCAAGGCAGATAATGATGGATGCTCAATCCATTTTTAGCAAAATGAAGTAACCCACTCTACTTTGTTTAGTGTTGCATTTGAAGGAGTCTTTAAAGCTCTCATTCTTTTTAATCTAAGAAAATAGTAATACAATTTTAATTTGGGGTCACACTGTTACCTATTTCAATATTTTAATAAATGTAAAACCGTTGGAAAAACATTTTAATTAGCATAGATTTGAATAAACTATCAAACGAACACCACTGCATGATACATTCAATTTTTTAATTAAAAACTCTACCGGTACTTAATAGTGTGTTACTTATTTTAACATATTGAAAGCTATTTAGACTAAAACCCTAAGTCGAGGGGAACGCAAATATTTGGATGACTAATAACAGCAAAGGAAAAATTCAGTTTGGATATGTCTGCTTTTTCATTTAGACAAACAGAATGACAAAAATAAAGTTGTCTGTGTAAATGTATGGTTATTAACACATTTTCAGCGACTCTTCAGAACAACTGATATTTTATCTCTGTACTATTTCTCTTTTGAGGAGGGGAAAAAAAAACAAGAAGGAATTCCAGATTTTAGAACTGGACAAAGCAAAATAAGTTCACATAATTTTGTGAAAGGAGACTAACTGAATCCGTACATTTGGATGGGCTGTCTCATCTCTGGTCAATGGCTAAAACCAGTGATTCTGCATTCCTATGGTTTCCACTTTGGCATTGTTATTTACTCTTGATTCCACGTGTACATATTTTTTCTACATTTGTTATTTTCACAGATCTAGCTAATAACTTAAGAACTGTTCTGCCATTATGCTGTTACAGAATTAGTGGGTGCTAGTCTAATATCTGTCTCAATAAAAAGGAATATGAAAATAGATTGGTTGCAAATATATGCCTGAACAAGGTAAGCGGAGGGTTATCCCGAAGTACTCACAAATGACCATGCTGTTTTCCAAATATGTGTTTTATTATACTTTGAAGAGTAGAAGGATCTCTTTAGATGCTGTCTTAGTATGAATGCCAACAGGAATTGCTTGTGGCTAAGACATTCCTTCCCACACAAGCCCCAAATGCTAGGGCAGCTGCCTTCATAACAGGTTAAGATGTCCCTTAAAATGTCTCTTTACTCTGAATGGCCAATGTGAAGTTTAAAAAGAGTCAGAGTAGGAAGTGGGAAAGCAACAGTAAAAAAAAAAAAAAAAAAAAGTCGTGTAAAAAGCTTTCACTCTTCACCGAATTTAATATGCCACCTAGCTTTGGCTCACTGCTTCTTTCCAATCTTTGATGAAGAGCAGAAAACTGACTATCAATGGGGTTCTTTCAAGGAATTATGGGAAAACTCCCCCCTCAACCACTTCAGGATTTGGCACGTGCTGTACTGTTCTATATGTTTTACTGAAATGGAGTCAAAGACCCATCTATATCAAAGGTGATAAATTCTGTTCCAGAAATTCACTGTAGAAGCATTGTAGAATTATTTTACCCTTTATCCTTAGCTTGTATGTTGGGATGGCATTTCTGCTGGACTGTGCATCTTCTGAACATTTCCTCAGCCATGAGTTTCCCATCCTATCTTATGGTTGCCTGCCATAGAAAAGCATGAAAACAAGACAATATGTATTCCCAATAGTTGATATAGCCTGTGTCTTTTAATTTTTTATTTTTTAAATATTTATTTATTTATTTATTTGAGAGACAGAAAAGGCATTGGGGGGGGGGGAGTGAAGGGAGAAGCAGAGTCGCCACTGAACAGGTAGCCTGATGCAGGGCTTTATCCCAGGACTGTGGGGTCATGACCCGACCTGAAGGCAGACCTTAGCTGACTGAGCCACCCAGGGACCCTAGCCTGTGTCTTTCAGTCTTTCAGGTTAAACTGTTCCCCACTCTTTTTTTTTTAACAGTTCTTGGACCCCTACTCTTAAGTTGGGTTTGAATGTCTCTGGCTTTCCATTAAAATTACTAAGAGCCTTACTTTAATATTAGGGAAGTAGATAAGGGCTAGAAAAATGTGTCTTGTCACCCATAACTTGATCATGTGAAATGTTTGAATAGGAGCTATTAGGCTCTAGCAATTGGTACCTTCAAAATGGAAACATTCCATGAATTAACTCAGCTTTCTTAGGAATACAGTCTCTTCCAGAAACTTCCACTACACTCGTGCACATAGGCACACACACACACACACACCCATCTTGTGTTTCAGTAATAAATGTTCTAGCCGCCACTCAGATCTTTCTAATTGCAGATGTCAAAACAGAATCTCTTCCCTCTTTTAGTGGAATCTTACTGGGAAGAGATGTTGTCTGAGCTACTGACTTTGGCTCAAGAACTTCTACCAACTTTTAAAGATCAGATTAGTATTAACTACTGGTTTTCTAGGGCTGTCATACCATAACAAGTACCACAAACTAGATGACTTACACAACAGAAAGTTATTCCTCAGAGTTCTAGAGACTAGAAACTCAAAATCAAGATGCCAGCACCATTGGTTTCATCCGAGGGCTATGACGAAGAATACATTCAATGCCTTTCTCTTAGTTCCTGATGATTTTCCAGAAATCTTTGGCCTCCTTTGGTTTGTCGCAGATTATCTCCAATCTTCATATGGTATGTTCCCTGCCTGCCTAACTGTGACTAAATCTCCATTTTTTATGAAGCCATCAGTCATTTTGTATTAGGGGCCAACCCCACTCGACTATAACCTTATGTATAATAATTACATCTGCAATGACCTATTTTCAAATAAGGTCACACTGTAAAATGCCAAAGGTTAGTATTTCAGCATACAAATTTAAAGGAGAAAAAATTCAACACCTGAAACTGACCAGTAGGTCCTTGGAGATAACAACTCTTCAATTCATCATTTGATATTGTTTCTAATCTCCCAAATTCAAGTTTCTCCATTCCTGTTACTTATTTATGCTTAGAAATCACAGGGTTCCAAAGCATTCTCATCTACCCTTTGAAACCAGAGTAGTCACTTATTTATTCAATAAACATATTTTTCAAGCCTATAATATCTTCTAGGTACAAGGGATAATGTGTTAAAAAAACACAAAACACCTCCAGCAACGATAGATGTTCGGTCAAATTAGAAAGTCAAAAAAGCATAGAGAATTTTGTAATTGAGAAATTGTAGATATTAAAGAAACTACATTTGTCTTCTACATACATACACTAAAGAAGTCAAGAACTTAAATTTTCATGCCTTTCCCAAAGTTTAATTTTTCATTCTTAATCATCAGTTTAGGGGACAATCTGACATTCCAAAGGGAATGGTTCCTAGCAAGAGGAAACAGACTCTACAAGAGTGTATTTTTGAGGGCTCACTGAGCATCTGTGGTCCAGCAGCCACAGGAAGATTTTTTTTTGGTGGGGGGGGGGGGGCTTGGATTATTTTCTCTCTTTCTTTTTTTTAAAGATTTTATTTATTATTTGATAGAGAGAGACACAGTGAGAAAGGGAACACAAGTAGGGAAGTGGAAGAGGGAGAAGCAGGCTTCCCACTGAGCAGGGAGCCCGATGCGGGGCTCGATCCCAGGACCCCGGGATCATGACCTGAGCTGAAGGCAGACGCTTAACCACTGAACCACTCAGGTGCCCCTTGGATTATATTCTTAAAACCATGAGCAAATGTTCAAAAATGTGAATAGAGAAGTTTCACTCTAGAAGTGATTTCCCTTTTATGCTTTGTTCTTTGCCACAAGCAGTTTAAGCAAGCCATTCTTCAAGAAGCACACTGGGATAAGATTCAAATGGACCACAGAGCCCATGGGAATTGTGCAAATAAGGCAAATGGAGAAAAATGCATTAAGTACCAAAATAGCAACAAGGATACAGAGAAGCTAGGCAAGACTGAAATCTCTGACTTGACGGTGACTATGGCCTCAAGGTAAGAAGGAAGATACTATTCTGAAACCAGGAGTAGGTAAATTAATATCACAATTTGTCATGTATTATTAGGAAATATCTATATCTATGACTTAATATCACTATTTATCATGTATTATTAGGAAATGTCTATATGACAAATTCAAAATGTCATTTTGAATTATTTTGCTTATGATAAAAAATGAAATCTTAAAAAAATCAACTGCAAAAGAAAAAAAGTTTTATTATTTAATTAAGATCAAAAAAGTTTTAAGTATCTCACTTCATTAGTATTGGCAGTTCTAAAGCAAGGATATATTTTTCAATTTCTAAGGGTCTAATGTAATGATGGGTATACTAGGTTACAAAACTGAGACCCTACAGAATTTCAGGCTGAAAGTAATTAAGAGATGTTTGTCTCCAGTCTGAAAGGGAGAAACAATAAAAAGTCACTAATCTTGGGAAGAGAATGGAGCTACAGCTTACTTGGCTAGATATTGTCATGTTATTCTGCAAAATGAATACAGCTATCTTGACTTCCACCAGAAATGCATGAAGGTTCCTTTGATTCCGTGTGACTGGGAACATATGGCTACTTCTGACCAATAATTAGGGTAGAAATGTCATATGTAACTTACTTGCCAATCCAAATGCCCACCTCCCCCTGAATCCAAGCTCTATCCCTACCCACACTGTCTGCCCAGAGGGATCTCCTTTTCCCACTGGCATGACCAACAATTTTGACTGTGCTATATCAGCCTGGGTCTCTGAGTTCAGTGAGCAGAGGACTGCTGTTGACTCTGTAGTATACATGTAGCATGAGCAATAAATAAACCTTCAGTGAATCAGCCACCAACTCTTTGCTGTCATTGATCTTCATTCCTTCCACTCGTCCATCCAGACAGACCGACTTCATAACCATATCAATACTTGACATTAGCTGGATTTGTAATTTTTCCCAGTCTTGGATGTATAAATGTATATTCCTATTGTTGTTTTCATGTGAATTTCTCAGATGCAAAATATTCTATGTATCTTACACGATTATGAGATTTTTGTGTTTCCTCTTCAGCTTTACTATTCATTGACACTGCCCATTTTATATTGCTCTCTTTACATAGCATTGATTTTCATGAGTTTTTCTAATGTTTTTATTAACCTCTTTTTAGTTTTAGGCATTGCAAATATCTTCTTCCATTCGGGTAACTTGTCTTTAACTTTATAGGTGCAGTCCTTTTTGGGGAAAAAAAAAAATCCTTAATTTTTTTAGCATCAAATTGTTATTTTGCCATCAGTGTTTTAAGAAATCCTTTCTAATCTCTATGCCAAATAGATAAATTCCTTTAAAAAAAAGAATTCTTATTTTTCTTTTAATAACTATAATTTTCTGCTTTTCATATTTACTTATTTAAACAGTCTAAAGTTTTATTTTCTTTCATAAAAGTAGTTTTCTCAATGCAATGTATTTAAGTAATCTGCCCTCTAACCATTGATTTGTAAAATCAGATTTCTTGTATTCTTGTATTCTTGATTTCTTGTATTCTTGTATTCTCGATTTCTTGTATTCTTGTATTCTAAGTTCTCATATATTTACAATGTGATCACTGACTCAAGTTTGTTAAGTATTTCCACTTGGGGATCTCATTTGGTAAGCAAGTTCATTTCCTTGCTCTGTTTTTTTTTTTTTTCATTTTGTGGTGGGCGGTGCCACCTATAAGAATTAGAACAAGGCAGGTGAACACAAACAGTTTGATCACCGTATAAACAACAACCTCATTTGATAACCTTTCATACTGGGTTAATTGGCTTAGCTGAACACCAAAATTGCTTGAATATTCTATACCACGTTAGGAAGAGGTAAAGTTAGGGGGCTTGAAGCAAAACAAGTGATAAGAATTTATATAGAAGACATTTACTTTTGGAGATAAAAGAGTCCTGGTAGGAAAATTGGGAAGTAAGAGAGAGAAGGCAGGTAACAAAGGGTAGCTACCTGTGTTGGCACTAGTGCTTAACCCCATTGGGAAAACTCTGGGATTCAATGCAGAACAGGCTTTGCAGTTATCACACAGGAGTTCAAGGGGCCTGGGGTGTTTCCAAACAAAAAAATCATTGTTTGAGGACTGCATTCCTGTACTTCACTGGGCAGAAAAGAAGTTCCAGCACCAGGAGAAAGCTCTTAGGCCCAGATGCTGGTAGCTGACAGTATGCAGGTGCACTGAGGAAGCAAGGGTGGGTGTAGATGATCACTGGATAACCCGGTTTCATAAGAAGGGAAACACAGGACCTTAGAGCAGGGTTTCTCAAGTTTAATTAATAAGTGCACCTCTTGGAAATCCTAACAAAACCCCACAAAGTGGATACTATTAATATTCCTCTTTTACACATGAAAACGCTAAGGTGCAGAGGTGTTGGGAATATTTCCCAAGATTTCAGAGCCAGGATTGGTTTGTACTCCCCCCCGCCCCAGAAATTCAGGTCACTGAGATATTGAGACTCTTGGTATAAATATTTCATTATTTGTCCTGATTCCCCCACTGCATTTGCAAAATACTCTGTGGGGAAAAAATAATACATATATGTACACGTCAATAATGAAAATATTTTGTTTCTACAAAATGAAAGAAACAAATAGGTAAGATGTGAAATCCAAATGCCAAATTATTTTATGGTTGAAATGTACTAACACAAACAGGAAATATTATCCAAGCAGTGAGTGGACCTCATATTTAATGTTCTCTCTTCTTACTTCCTCACATTACCCACAAAGAAAATAGTATTCCAAAGCTCTGACCTAAGAGGCTATTTACCATACTTTGTCCTCAAAATCTCTCAAATCAAATCTTGGCTTTAGATATTTTAAAACGTAAACACAATGACAGCTTTCAAAAACTAATTTCCCCGCTCTAATGTTTAGTTACAATCATTCACTGCTCATTATTAAAAAGAATAATGTAGTGTGGCAGACTATCGCCCTATTTTTGAGGTTTTAGATCCATCGCCAGCCTGTTTGCAACTAGTCTGTGTTAGACTGTTCTGGCTGTTCTCCAGCTATATATTTTTTTCCCCTTGGTTTGATGGTAGGTTCTGAAATTCTTCTCTAGGATCTACTATCTAAAAGCCAATAAAAGAAGACAGAGCGACTGGGTGGCTTAGTTAGGTAAGCATCCAAGTCTTGATTTTGGCTCAGGTCATGATCTTGAGATGGTGGGATTGAGCCCTGCATCAGGCTCTGTGCTCAGCATGGAGTCCACTTGTTCCTCTCCCTCCCCTGCTTGCTCTCTCTCTCCCCCTCACAATCACTAAAATAAATAAATAATATCTTGAAAAAGAAAAAAGAAGACACATATCTTGGTCATAAAAAGCTTGAATGGAACACTCTAAAATTTCATAGATTTTTTTTTTCAATTTCCTCCAGGGAAAGTGATGTTTAATTGTAAGTTTTCACATATTGCTAGCTACAGTCACATGGCATGACCTCTGAGCTGAAATACCATATAATGACATCCCTGGGTGATGCATGTATCTTTATTTATGTGTATTTTGGTATACTAAAGATATTTTGAAAAAAAGCATTGATTGTATTTCATCACTGAAAAATGTATTCCATGTTGTAGACTTTTACAAAAAAAAAATTGAGGTAGCTATCTCAGAATAAAAGAAAACCAGCAATTGCCAGATATGGAAGTCGAATTCAGGATTGTTCATGCTACCATGAATGTAACGTCATGTTCTTCCCAATAAGTCATGTTTCAGGACTATGTTTCCAAGTGAAGCATGGGACACTATTACTTTAAAATCGAGCCTGCATATGTAATCTCACAGAAGTTCCTTCCAATGCCTGTAAGTGATCATCATTTCTGGATATTTGCTTCTCAAGTATGGCTGCCAAGTGAGGTATGAAATAACATTTAACAAAGATGAGATGTTTGTATGATAATTACCACAAGCAATCTCTCTTGGTAATTCTTACCAATGAGGCAGAAAAGGAAAAATGTGTTATAAAGTGTGCCAGATAGAGAATATATTGAAAAATAATTTGCTCTCAGAAAGTAAGTGGCAATGGGGGTAAATGAAGAGACTGTTATTTCTTGCGCATACTGTTACTTATGTGTTGCTTTAAGCAGGATTCTGTTAGGGTATGGCACATACCTACATACAAAAAGCGAAAAGTCGTCATCTCTGGTATCATGAAACATGCACACACACATAGACACAAAGACACGCACACGGGAACACATACTTTCACTGGTCATTAGTGAATAATTGGTGCAGATATGTTTTAGAAACTGGGATGAGATATTTCTGTGGCCTGATAAACAGTGGTGGCAATTCAACAGATTCCCTAAAATGAGATTTCTTGAGAAAGCCACAGAAATAAGGTATAGATTCTTAATAAATTCATTCGTGGTTCAGAGAGCAACAGGATTCTCAGCTGAGAAAAGGTGCCAAGAAACACTGCTTAGTAAACAAAATCTGCCAGTAAATAGTTTTTAATAACATGGCTTTATTTCATGTTGAATACTTCCTGAAATCCAAGGACAGAATGCTGGCAGCTCCATCAAAGAAGAGGCTTAACATCATTGGATTATACTGCAAAAGCCTGTAGTTATGCCACAGACTTGCGTTGAAGGGCCAAGATGAACATTTCATGGTGTATGCAATGAAATTAACCCATCTAAAGTCGGCCTGTAATTTTCAGATGGTGTTCCTTTATTAGCAATTAGGACTTCTTGAGTTTTCATTTGGCTTTTTCTTTTTCAGGTAAAGCAGTGTACTGGTTAAAATAACATGCTTTGCTCAATGAAAATGATATCATTTTCCTTCTTACTTTAGACATCTAAATTTGATGAGAGTAGAATGAATTGAACCCTAAATGAGTATTATTCTGGAGGCATGCATTATATATTCTTACCTTTTATATACTCTTGGGCTAATTTAATCTACATTCAAATGATTTCCTAAATTTCTTTTTCTTACGTCAAAACTTCTTTGCTCTTAGCCATACAAAGCCATACTTCTTAGCCATACAAATAGCTAACAGAAACATGAAAAAATGTTCATCATCATTAGCCATCAGGGAGATTCATATCAAAACCACTTTGAGATACCACTTTATACCAGTTAGAATGGCCAAAATTAACAAGACTAGAAACAAGTGTTGAAGGGGATGTGGGGAAAGGGGAACCCTCTTACACTGTTGGTGGGAATGCAAGTTGGTGTAGTTGGTGTAGCCACGTTGGAAAACAATGTGGAGATAGCTTAAGAAATTAAAAATAGAGCTACCCTATGACCGTGCAAATTGCACTACTGGGTATTTACCCCAAAGATACTGATGTAGTGAAAAGAAGGGCCATATATATACCCCAGTGTCCATAGCAGCTATGGCCACAGTTGCCAAACTGTGGAAAGAGCCAAGATGCCCTTCAACGGACGACTGGATAAGGAAGATGTGGTCCATATATGGAATATTATGCCTCCATCAGAAAAGATGAATACCCAACTTTTGTATCAACATGGACAGGACTGGAGGAGATTATGCTGAGTGAAATAAGTCAAGCAGAGAGAGTCAATTATCATACAGTTTCACTTACTTGTAGAGCATAAGGAATAACACGGAGGACATTAGGAGAAGGAAAGGAAAAGTGAATTGTGGGAAATCTGAGGGGGAAGATGAAACATGAGAGACTATGGATTCTGAGAAACAAACTGAGGGTTTTGGAGGGGAGTAGAGTGGGGGGATAGGTGAGCCTGGTGGTGGGTATTAAGGAGGGCACATATTGCATGGAGCAATGGGTGTGGTGCATAAACAATGAATCTTGGAACACTGAAAAAATTAAATTAAATTAAAGCAAAACAAAAAAAAAAATTCTTTGCTTGGCTGTTTGCTTTCTCAATGAAAGTTGGTAATATGTAACTTGATCATGGTAGGACAGGCTCAATAGTTGTTTAAGTAAATTGAAACATCCCATTATCTAAGCAAATTAATCCAGATTTTTCCCAGAAAGAGTAATCATTCATCCAATTTTGGAAGAAATGAGCTCTTCTCCACTCTTTCTTACACTCAACCATGTACAGAAAGTACATCCTAGACAAATGATATTATTTGTTCTGGACAAACTTAATTCCAAGATCACTCATGTGTCTCACAAATAATCATTGATTATTTGTGTTTATTAAATGTGTGTTTCACATTCTAATAGGAACTGTGGAGAAAAGCGAAAGTCCTCACCATCCTGAAATTTATAACATAGGACAGGAAACTAAGTCAGATATATAACTCTTTTTCTGTGATCAATAAAATTTTAGTTCATGTAGTCTCATCAGACCTTGTAATCTAATTCATTGTGATATAATTCATTATGACAACCAGAAGAATCTATAAAAATAAGACACAAGAATCTTGCAGGGATTTAAGGCTTGGTCCGTGGCAACCCCTACAGCATTATGATTGCACCTTCTACGTCCCAAGAGTTAAAATTAGTATCACAATTTCTATGGTGAGAATTTTTTTTAATTGAGAAATATTAATATGTTCCACCCAAAGAGTGATCCAAGTTTTGGAGGTCTTTTGCTTATATCATTGTGGGGGTCTGCTTGAAAAAAATAAAAAGACACACATGAATATGAAATTTGGTAAAGAGATTTGGAAAGTGCCAATGCTAGGGAAGCTCTGAAAGCCAAGTTTTGTCAGCTTCCCAATAAATATTTCCATTAGGAAATGAGAATAGAGCACACAACCCCTCGCCTAGACACCTCCATACACACACGATTGAGTGTAGGACTTTCTCCCCTATAATAAATAAGGTTATGAAAATCCCATGGCAATATTTGCAGATTTAGTCCAGTTGTGTATTAGTATCACACTATGAGAAACTGCCAAACTGTCTTCCAAAGTGTCTGTACCCTTTTGCATTTCCACCAGCAGTGAATGTGATTTCCTGTTGTTCCACATCCTCACCAGCATTTAGTGTTATCCGTATTATGGGTTTTGGCCATTCTGATTGGTGTGTAGCTGTAATGTCATTGTCATTTTAATCTGTGTATCCATGATGTTATATGATGTTGAACATCTTTTTGTATATTTATTTGCCTTCCCTTTATCTGCTTTGACTAGGAGTCTGTTAAGGTCCTTTGCCCATTTTTTTATGGGGTTGTCTGTTTTCTTATTACTGAGTTTGAACACTTCTTCACATATTTTGGACATAGTCCTTTATCAGTTATTTCTTTTGAAAATATTTTTTCTCACTATGTGGTTTGTCTTTGCATTTTCTTTATAGTGTCCTTCAGAGGGCAGAAATTTTAAATTTTATAGAAGTCTAGCTCATCAATTCTTTCTTTCATTGATCATACCATAGGTGTTATATCTAAAAGTCATCACTATTTGCACAGGGAAGGAAACCACCAGCAAAACAAAAAGATAATTTACTGAACGGATGAAGATATTTTCAAATAATATATCCAGTAAGGGTTAATATCTAAAATATATAAAGAACTATACTACTCAATACCCCCCCAAAACACAATTCAATTAAAAAAGTAGCAGAGTACCTGAACAGACATTTTTTTCAAAGAAGACATACAAATGGCCAAAAGATACATGAAAAGATGCTGAGCATCACTAATCATTAGAGAAATGCAAATGAATACCACAAAGAAATATCACCTCACACCTGTTAAACTGACTAGTATCAAAGACAAAAAATAACAAGTATTGTGATGGGGTTATGGACATTGGGGAGGGTATGTGCTATGGTGAGTGCTGTGAAGTGTGTAAACCTGGCGATTCACAGACCTATACCCTGGGGATAAAAATATATGTTTATAAAAAATAAAAAATAAATTAAAAAAAAATAATAACAAGGATTGGTGAGGATGTCAAGAAAAGGATACCTTTGTGCACTGTTTGTAGAAATGTGGGGGCACCTGTGTTGGCTCGGTCAGTTAAGCATCTGCCTTTGGCTCAGGTCATGATCTCACTGGAATGGAGCCCTACATCAGGCTCCCTGCTCAATGAGAGGTTTTGTCCTCTCCCTCTGTCCCTCCATCCCCACTAGCTCTATATTTGCTCTATCTGCTGTCTCTCTCTCAAATAAAGAAATAAAATATATTAAAAAAATAATAATAAATTGGTGCAACTACTGTGAAACACAGTATGGAGTTTCCTCAAAATCTTAAAATTAGAAATACCATATGCTCCAGTCATTTTACTACTGGGTGTTTACCCAAGGAAAAAAAAAAAAAAAACACTTATTCAAAAAGATAAATGCACCCTAATGTTTATTCCAGCATTGTTTACAGCAGCCAAACTATGGAAGCAGCCCAAGTATCCACTGAAAAATGAATGGATACAGAAGATGTGGTATGTATATACAATCGGAATAATACTCAGCCATAAAAAGAAGAAGATCTTGCCCTTTGTGACAAGATGCATGGACCTAGAGGGTATTAGGTGAGGTGAAATAAGTCAGACAGAAAAAGCTAAACCCCATATGATTTCACTTATATGTGGAATCTGGAAACAAAACAAATGAATAATCAAAGCAGCAAATAAAAAACAGACCCTTAAATATAGAGAATAAACTGGTGGTTGTCAGAGAGGAATTGAATGGGGGGATGGGCAAAATAGGTGAAGGAGATACAAACTTTCAGTTATAAAATAAATAAGTCACAGTGATGAAAAGTATGGCATAGGGAATACAGTTGATAGGATCATGATAACATCGTACAGTTACAGATGGTGAACATGTGGATTATAGTAAGCGTGAATGATGTACAGAATTGTCAAATGTAGAAAATTGTTGAATATGTTGTGTATCTAAAAGTAATATAACATTGTATTTTGATTATATGTCAATAAAAAATAAATAAAAATAAAATTACTGTTATTATTTTTAATCAAATCAAGATATTTTCAAAATAGCCCTATCTATGAAAGTTTTTATTAAATCTGTCAATAGGAAATTCTTTCAATCTAAAAGCAAAGAGCACTATTATTAAAGTAGTTTAGCTTAAAGTCTAATTCTCTTTCAAAATGTTTGGCTACTGGTGAGAGGTTATATCACCATCCATCATGGAAGCTAATAATTCACTTGAACTACAATTGAGTTTATGTATTAGGAATATCTACATATGAAAGAATTTGGAATTAAAGCAATTGCCTCTTTTATCTTTAAAGAGTTGTGTGTTTGAAGTAAAAGTGCCACTTTATTTTTTTAAAATTTGTATTATGTTCAGTTAGCCAGGATATAGTACATCTTTAGTTTTGAGGTAGTATTCAATGATTCATTAGTTACGTATAACACCCAATGCTCATCACTTTACTAGAACCATCGAAATAATTTGTTTCTGCTGCCCTTCTATTTGTCAGTGTATCCAGAAAATTTGTAAATAAAATTATTTTATTCAGAGTCCAAACACACACAGACACACACACATGAATACACACATTCATATACATCCGTAACCCCTACAATTAAAATAAGACCATTCCTTTCAAAATAATTCCGGCCTTTAAGGTAAACCACCAGAACGCTAATGTGTTTGTGGATGAGTTAGAGAAAGAGCAGCTTCCCAAACTCGTGTGTGGTGTTTACAAGCCAGTGCCATCTGTTTACCCCTAAAACATTTCCTGAGGCCACTTCCCACCGCTTTTAAGACACTCCATCAAAGGGAATATCCAACTACCATTCTGAAATGTGAATGTTACAAATCATTCCACTCTAGCAAAATATTTTGCTCTTCAAATTCATGTTTGAAAAGTCACATAGCAAGGGCAGAAACAACAACCCAAAAGGCATAATTTCTAAATAGCAAAAGTAACAAATTCTCATTAAGTCATTCAGCATAATTCTTTCTTCTGCTTCACAAAAGCTCTGGCCAGCCATTCACCAATAATTGTCAAGATGTCAGCTAATAAAATTTATTTTAACCTTAAGTGCAATTGGATTTTAATGTGAGATTCTAAATGAATTAAAATCCTTTAAGACTCACAGAAATAAATATCCTTTGGAAAAATTTCAAGCATCATAATCATTGGTGAAAGACTATTTGGAGTAGGAACCTTCCCAGAAACCACTTTCTGAAAACATTCTCCTAAGTGACTCCATTTCACTGAGCTAGGGGCCACAGGGTGGTGGAAAAGAATCCTGTATTAGCATCAGAAAAAACTGGATTCCAATAGCAATTCAAGTGTTGATTACAAACAGGACTAGGGACAAATGATAAAACCTTTCTAATCATTGGTTGGATTAACTGCATAATAAAAGAAAGAATATTTATGTCTCAAGGATATTGTAACAGTTGAATGTTTCAATGCATATGAAGTTTCTGGAGGATAGTAGGTGCTTAATAAATTAAAATTAATAGCCATAGCATTCACCCATTTGCTTCTTCAAGTAAATGTCAGAATGTGATCTGTATTGTCATAATTTTGGCTCTTTTTCATAACTATAGTTTAACATTCCATTATTTAGTATTTATAAATTTGAAGTGAACATAACAGAAACTGATTGCCAACGTTGCTCTGTTTTTTATTTTTTAGAGATTTTATCTATTTATTTGGGGGTGGGGGGGCAGAGGGAGAGGGACAAGCAGGATCCCCACTGAGCAGGGGACCAGACAAGGAATTCCATCCCAGGACCCTGAAATCATGACCAGAGCTGAAGACAGACCTTTACCCAACTGAACCACCCATGTGCCTCCCATTGTTGCTTTGTTATTGTGGAACTTTTTCTCAGTGATTAAAAGTATGTCTTTTGCCCTCACACCTGTCAGAATGGCTAAAATAAAAAACACAAGAAACAACAAATGTTGGTGTGGATGTGGAGGAAAAGGAACCTTCTTACGTTGTTGGTG
Organism: Mustela nigripes; assembly: GCF_022355385.1. Taxonomy (NCBI): domain Eukaryota; kingdom Metazoa; phylum Chordata; class Mammalia; order Carnivora; family Mustelidae; genus Mustela; species Mustela nigripes. The sequence goes on along the minus strand of NC_081558.1, from coordinate 202,280,686 downwards.
GGATTGCAAACCGGTGCAGCTCCTGTGGGAAAGAGTATGGAGGTTTCTCAGAACTACCCTATAATCCAGTAATACCACTACTGGGTATTTACCAAAAAAACCCAAAAACATTAAGTCAAAGGGATACATGCACTTCGATGTTTATTGCAGCATTATTTACAACAGGCAAACTATGAAAGGAGCCCACGTGTCCACTGATAGTTGAATGGATAAAGAAGATGTGGGATATATCCCACATCTGATGTGTGTGTGTGTGTGTGTGTGTGTGTATGTATGTATATATATATCACATCTTCTTTATCTTTATAATATATACTAATATATATATTTTATATATAAATACATGTAAATAGTATATTAAAAATATATTTTTATCTTTATCTTTATAAAATGTATATATGAGAATATTAATATACAATAAGAAAGAATGAAATCTTGTCATTTCCAACAACATGGACAGTGCTAGAGAGTATAATGCTAAACAAAATAAGTCAGTCAGGGAAAGACAAATACCACATAATCTCACTCATATATGGAATTTAAGAAACAAAACAAACAAGCAAAGGAAAAAGGAGAAGTGAGACAAAGGAAAAAAGAGAGTGAGACAAACCAAGAAACAGAGTCTTAACTATAGAGAAAAAAACTGATGGTTACCACAGGGGAGGCAAGTTAAATAAGTGAAGGGGATTAAAGAGTATGCTTATCATGATGAAACAAAATAAAATAAAATAATTTTAGAAAACATGTTCTTGCTAAGCCCTTTTAACTTCTACTCTGTAGTGGCATTTTGGATAAAACCAGAACAATATCATTGACTACTTGGATGTGAGTGTAAGCGGTACTGGAATTCTACATGATTCTGGAATCAGATTTTTTTTTTTTTTTTTTGTATAATCCGAGAGCTAAGTGAAAATGGAAATACACACAAAGAGGATTTTATATTGTGGATAAATTCAACATCATAAAAGTATGCCTCTATTCTATAAAATATCCATGTTCAGTATCTAAACAGCACTTTTTTTTTTAATAACTAGACAGTCCAAAGAAGGGAGACAATGGAAAAGAAATGATTTTTTTTTTTTTTTGCTTTTTAAAATTTCTATTTGGAAGTAGTATTGTCACCAAAAAAATAAATAAGTAATTTACTATTTCATGAAGGGATAACTTAGCAGGAATTTTTTCATAAGCCATTTATGCACAAATTATGGATATCTGATTATGATATTTGCATATATATTAAGTTATTCTCCAAAAAAAAATTATTACTAATGATTCTATTGTTTTGTTTGTTCTACTTTGTTTTCCTACTGAGTCTATTATAAAGTTCATGAACCTGTGGGAGTCTGGTTGATATAATTTCTGTGAATAATTTTTTTGTGGGGTAAGAACAAAAATTCTTACCATTTCAAGTTTTTTATATGTACCAGATACTGTTCTAAGCACTTCATTTAATCCTTAGAACAATCTGTAAGATAAGTATGACTATTCTCATTTTTAAAAGGAGAAACTGATTATTTCTAGAGACAAAAGAGACCCATTTTTCCAATATCACAAATGTAGGGCCAAGACCCAAATCTGGTTAATCTGATTACAAAGCTTTCATTCTCCTTATATGGCCATGAGCTGATACCAGTGATCCCATTCATCTTCTGTATAAGATAGCTTTTATAGGGTTCTCACCTTCTCTGGGAAGCTGTTGGTGGAGTTGCCAGCCTTGGTCATGGTCAAAGTGCGAAGAAAAGTCTCTTAACGTCCAAAACAGCTCTCATAATAGCCTGCCAGGGCTTACTATGTGCAAATCACCAGAAAATTAGGAAACAAAGTAAGAGCTCTACCTAAAAAGAAAAGAGAAAAAGAAAAAAAGTCATATAGGTGAAAGGTATGGTGAGCTGACAATAGGTGTGAACAATTATGTGTGTTTGGTTTACAAGAGAGAGACTGGTGTGTGTGTCAGGGCTGAGGGGAAATTAGGTCAGCATAACAGATAGATATTGATTTTTATCAATCATTATAGCTTTCACTGGCATCCCATTATGCTTTCCAGGTGTTTCCTCATGGCCATCCTGTAAAGCAGATAGAGCCAGAATGACCCCTTGTGACAAATTAAACATCAAACTTAGGTTGAACATTTGACTTACCTAAGATTTTATCACCATTTGGTTGATAAGATAGGGTAGAAGTTCTCAAACCTCTGGTGTGACTAAAATTTAATAGGAGATCTATTAAAATTCAGATTCCCAGGTGCCACTCTAGAGATTCAGATTCCTGGATGAAGCCCCAGGAGCTACATTTTAAATGTTCCCTCAGCTCTTTTTTGTGATAAATGACCCAGTCTGTGTTTGAGAAACAGAGTCTATTGATGAGCTTTTTTGTCTGCAAATGTTAAGCTGATTAAGGACACTCTTGAGGAAGAATTGTGGCCTGGTGTTTCCTGGAGTGTCGGACTCCCATTGGAAATATTACTTAAAGTATTTAGCAAACTGTTTATAATGGCTTAAATCAAGCCATCTGCCAAGGAACTAACTATCCAGGACAGTGGGCAAAGAAAGGCGTCTCAGATACCAGGTCCTAGGGACATCACAGGGAAGCTCTGTCCACAAAGGAAAAAGTATTAACTGATCACACAGCTAAGTTCTCCAGCCAGACCAGCCTCCTTGCTTGGTCACTATGAGGTAGTGGGGATACCTAGAGCCAAGTCCTCCGTCTGGTCTCCCTCCTTCTTTCGGTCTTAGGGATGGCTAACTCTTTAATGAAAATTGTTCTAAGGGAAATTTTTGGTGTTCATAAGAAACAGAGAACTAGGGCGCCTGGGTGGCTCAGTGGGTTAAAGCCTCTGCCTTCGGCTCGGGTCATGATCCCAGGGTCCTGGGATCAAGCCCCGCATAGGGCTGTCCACTTAGCGGAAAGCCTGCTTCCTCCTCTCTCTCTCTCTCTGCCTACTTCTGATCTCTGTCTGTCAAATAAATAGATAAAGTCTTAAAAAAAAAAAAGAAAAAGAAAAAGAAAAGAAAAAAGAAACAGAGAACTAAACCAAAACTCTTTCTAAAAAAATTTTGACATATTTTCTTATAAAGACTTTCCTGATTTTGCCAGCTGAAAGCAATCATTTTTTCCCTTCATTTCCTATTGCATTGGATGCTCAACCCAATCATCACCATGATTGCTCTGTGAGGCATGTTAATTTATGTGTCTTTCCTATCCCTCCATATAACTATGGGCACATTATGGACAAGACCCATTGTGGATTCACTGTTTTATCCCCCAAGTATGTGTGGCACATACCTGGAACTTCTATGCTATTGTGTTCTGGGGATTTGAGTTAGTGAAGTTTTCAGAGACTAACTTCTTGCAGAACTGTTATCAACAGCCCTGAAAAGATAATTTGAGATTCTTGCCAAGCATGTGATATTCCAAAACTTCTTGCCAAAGAAAGAACAGAGTGAAAATCTCATGTACCAGATATGTTTTTCCTCTGATCTGAGACTTACGATATCATAATTTGTGAAAACAGTGAATCCAACTTGAAGTCCTTAGAAAGAAAACCATTGTCATTAGGGAAAGTAGGATTCTAGGATTTTTAACTCTCTTCAAGAGACAAGAAGCAGAGTTTCCATGGACATGGACTTGGCAAGAAGAAATTGGTTAAAGGTCTTAGCTTACTTGCCAAACCTTAACCTGAGCTTGGTTTGAGGGGAAGGCAGTGCACACATCACCACAAGGCTAAGTGTGTTCATTTAGTCTAAAGATCAGTTGTCAAGCAAAGATGAAGAGGAATCTTTTTCATCTATTGCAACAATAAAGACTTGTGGGTTGGGTGTGGTGGTCAGAATGGACTTATTCCCCTTGTGCATTTATTGAAGGTTCATGGAATCTAGTGTTGTTTAACAACTGGTGAGCCCTGTGACTTCTGTTTGTGGCCAGTTTTGCATAGGAGTGTCATGGTCGATACTAAAGAACTGTGGTTTGGTCTCAGTGATACCTTGGTCCAATAGTGTATCTTGGCCCAGTATGATGCATATTAGACAATTTGGTTAATTTCCCTAGTATGCTGCTCCAGAGGCAAGAATTTGTGGTGCCTTAGCAGTGCTTGGAACCTGGTAATATTTTCCCCTTGTACTTCAGTCGAGATGAAGTTTTAGTTAGATAGTCAGGTCATAGTAAAAGCTTGTAAAGCTCTCACTGACATGTGTTCTAGTATCCCAGTTACGATAGCTTTTAGACTATTGATTTGGGTCAATATGTAGGATTTAGAAACAACTCCATAATGTGATTTGTTTGAGTAAGGGGGGCAACATTAGCTTTCTGGTCAGTTTTTCCTACAGTTGGTAACCAACGCCCCACTTAGGAGCTCTTTTACCCCTGTGGGTGATGCCTACCTAAGGGGATCCTAGGCCTGGTAATCAAAGTCTAATGAAGCCCTGGTTCTACGGCCCTTAAATTATGAGGCCTTTGTCTGGTAATGGGAAAATAGCACAACGATGAATTTAGAAGGTCTTCAAATATATTGATAAAGCCTGTAGAGTCATCAAAAAGCCAACAATTCCCAAAGAATTCTCAGTGTCTACTATTGTATGCACCTGGACACTTGCATTTAAAATGTGAGAAGAGATACCAAAACTCCCTGCCACTTTTAGAACTTGTATTATTTCAGAAACTGTAACAATGGGAAGTTTGCCATGGTGACTCCATTACTCTCTAATCATTATGGTGACTGATAATAGTCATGTAGGTCCCACATTTGGGACCTGGTGATAATATCCCAGTAATTACACATCGATGTTACTGTGTGTAATGGAGTAATGGTAGAGCTCATCAGTTAGATAGTCAAATATAGCCATAGCTCTGGACACCTGAATCATCTTGGTGTTGTAGCTGTATAATTTTATAAGGAAGATAGAGTACTGGCTACATTTTATATAGATTGTAATGTGTTTAGAAGGTGACTAAACATGAGAAGCTGATGTTTTTGCTTATCTGGGAGCCCAGATTTCAACTGCTTTGTTAAATGACAGGTATATTTTGGTTTCTGCCAATCACCTATCTTTCTCAAATATCACATTCCTATTATGGAGTGAAATTTATCCAGTGGATATCCAATTTCTGAATATCCAGAAATTTCCCAGAATATATGTAACATAAGTTTTTGGTGTCCTACCCAGATTCCTTTTACTGAGGCACTGTATTTACCCTTCAGAATCTGGAGAAGTTTTCTGTTAACAGTTCACATCAACACCTTCTCCAGAACACCATTAGAGAATGGGAGCAGTCTCATCTGGAGATGCATAGGGCTGCTCCAGAGCCAATGATGAATAGAACAGGGATCTAATAATCCAGTCTCCCTTGCCCATGTCCAGAGCAACCTCTGTAATGTGATTCATGCTCCAGAGTGTCCTGTGGGTCAGTCCAGACTTTTGTGGAACAACATGCTTGCCTAGTTTCTTCTTGATCCATCCCGTTTTCCTCATTCCCTTCAAAGTTCTTCCCAAGACCACTCCATCAGTAAGCTACTCATATAGGAATCTCAATCTCAGTTCTCTTTTTAAACAACTGGAATTGGGATGCCTGGGTGACTCAGTGGGTTAAGCACCAGACTCTTGGTTTTGGTTCGGGTCATGATCTCAGTGTTGTGAAATCAGCTCCTTGAGGATCTCAACTCTTAGCACAGTGTATGCTTGGGATTCCTTCCCTCTTCCTCTCCTTCCTTCCCTGACCCCACCCACCACCTCCCACAAGCACATTCCTTCTCCCTCTCTCTCTTTCCCTCAAATAAATAAAATCTTCTAAATTTTTTTAAATAAAATAAACATGTTAAATAAAACAGATTAGAAGCCAGGAAGACTGAGACAGAAATGAAAAAAAAAATAGGGAATTTATTTTAAAAGAGAAAGATGTAATTGTGGCCACCAAGGCATAACCAGCCAACTCATCATATACGTTTATCCTTTTTTGACCTATTAAACAATGCTTTCTCTATGGACACAAATCTATAAGATCTATAGCTAGGAAAAATGTTGTTTTTTATCAAGGAGAATTGCCTCCTAAATAAAATCACGCTCATACACTCACTGAAATTCACAATCAGCAAAAAATAATATTGGTGTGAATTTATCTGCTAAGTTAAAACTTATGGCAGAGTTATGGGCGCCTGGGTGGCTCAGTGGGTTAAGCCTCTGCCTTCCGCTCAGGTCACAATCTCAGGGTCCTGGGATCGAGCCCCTCACCAGGCTCTCTGCTTGGCAGGGAGTCTACTTCCTCCTCTCTCTCTCTCTCTGCCTACTTGTGATGTCCCTCTGTCAAATAAATAAATAAAATCTTAAAAAAAAACAAAAAACTTATGGCAGAGTTAATCAAGAAGAAAGTGGAACAGTGTTAATTAAAAAAAAAAAAAAAAAGTGTGGGTTATGCATGTTTGTTTCTATCTCATATGAACCGAAGTATTTTATTTATTTTTCCAGAGTGCTTTTGAGAAAATATGGACACACACAAATAAGCAGTTGTAATGACACCAGTTTTAATGACTCGCTTTGTAATCCCAGTACACTCTTCAACTAATTCAAAATCTTGGAAAAATTCCTAGTAAAAAGTCCCTGTTTCAAAGTTGAATCATTTAAAGTCTAAATCGGTATACTTTACCTATAACAAACATCGACGATCACTACCAAATTGTCATAATGAGAGGTTATTAGAATACCTGTTATTTCACAAGGGAAATTAAGGAAATTAAGGGATGATTCAATCACCCATAGAATAAGTGCCCTTAGTATTTTTTCTCGGGTCATAAATATGGAAGAAATGTTTTTTGTTATTGTTGTTGTTGTTTTTGTTTCCCTTAGCAAGTATGTATTAAACCTTTTTGTTCAAAAACAGTATAATAGTAAAGCTTATTTAATCAATGTTACATTTATTAGACATTTAAATTTTTATAAAGATGCTACAGAAAAGGGCACCTGGGTGGCTCAGTCAGTTAAGCATCTGCCTTTGGCTCAGCTCATGATCTCAGCGTCCTGGGATTGAGCCCCACATCGGGTTCCTGCTCACCCGGGAGTCTGCTTCTCCCTCTGCCTGCCGCTCCCTCTGCTTCTGCTCTTTCTTTCTCTCTGCCAAATAAGAAAAGAAGAAAAGATACTACAGGAAAAAAAAATGACAATGCTCTTTCCATCAGAAGAGGTTCTCTTAAGGGATGTGCAGGATCAGGGGGTGAGGGATGCCTTTAAGAATCAGATCTGAGGACCACGATCCAAAGAAATTTGATGCAACCCAGTGTAAAACCCCCATGGCCGTGACCTCCAGCCAGATAGTCCATAGTCCTTCTCAGCCTTATATTCATACTGAACATTATGTTCCCCATTCCTGATTAGAGACCTGACATCACCCTGGTATTACACAGGCCCATTGCCCATGTACAGTACATGTCAACCAATAAGACCTGAGAAACCGCACAAGTAAATGAATTGCCTAGGTGTTGAAGTTACCTAGAACCATTCAGCGTAGGAATTCTAGTCAACACTCTTTGTATCTACACTGAACAGGAGACTTTGATGGCCCTTTCAGTATGTCCCAGATTATTTTCTGATTACCCTTCCAAATCTATTTCTCAATCTTTTTCTCTCGACTCTCTATCTTTGGAGGCTAACCTGTATGGACTATATTAGTAGGCATCGTTGCCTTCTGGCTTTTGTTGGATTCGGTCAACAAGAGGAGGTAAGTTATTTACCTCCACAGCTATCTTCTGTTGTGGTTGCCTCAGACTGGCTGCATTCCTCAACCAAAGGGCAAAGCTCATGGCTCCTTTCTGCTGGATAACCCTGTCTATAGGCTCTTTCAGCCCCAGGTTCTAGAAACTGATCTCACCTCTTTTCTGCACATGCAGGCTCAACAGTTACCACTGTCATTATGCCATTACCACTCCCTATCTTTTGATTCCTCACATCTTTCCCATTCATTTGCAAACAGTCCCTTATTAAAGCTTTCTGGAATGATCACCATTAAAATGCGTCATTTATTTCAGGCTGCCTGGCCTGATTGATAACTAGTACCATGCGCACTTTCTATGGAATTTTTAACATAGCTGAAGTTTCTCCCTGAACTCAGGGTTTTAGGATTATATTTATATATTGTCATAGTTAAGTGGATTTGATTTCATTCATTAGAAATTTTAATATCTATGCAAGCTAAAATTGAGCAATGATTTCTGGATACCAATTATTTTCCTAATCTTGTGGGGATTTAAATCTAGGTATCTGTCTTTGGAATTGAGATAATTTAACTGAGGTCTGTATAAAGAGCCCAACACAATTCTTAATGCCGTGGCTGGCTGGGGGAGAGGTTGGAGGAGATGGACAGATGTTGAAAGAGACCCACTGAGTGATGCTTAGGAATGTGGTCACAGTGCGGTGATGGTGATAGGGGTACGTACATACAGGAAAACACACTGGACAAAAATTACTTTAAATGGTGATAGCACAAATTAAGATGAAAGGGGGAAAAAAGTCAATACTTAGTACAAGAACTAGTGATCCTAGACCTCAAGATTGAACTTCAAGTAAAAGCTTTTATTTTATGTGGAAAAAAATGAAAAGAATCTCAATGAATGCTACTTGAAGGGCTGGTATTACGTTCTTTCCTGGAAAAAAGTTTCTCTTGGGGAGTGGAAAGGGAAGTGAATTCCAAAACAAATGGGTCTAGCAATTAAGGACACAATATAAAGAATTTATTCTCCATTGATTTCTAACATACTATTTTCATGTGTTACTTGTTATTGGAATGGACTATTTTGTTGAATTGGGCAAAAGAGGCAACATTCATTTCTATTAAGGGTAATAAGACAAATGAAAACTACATTTTGCCAACGTTCCAACCCCTTGGCCAATATGAGTGTCAAATGTGGTTCAAAATTTTTCATCTAAGTTCAAGTACAAAAGGGGAAATAGTTCTGTATTGACCAAGGTATTGGTGTAGAGTAGCATACAGATATTGTGGCTATAAAATAATTATTAGAAACTATTTTATGAGTTGTGTATAAATAAATAAATAAATAAATAAGAAACATATGGCCTGCATTTCCCTGGAAATACAGTTGGATTTGAAAATTAAAAAGAAAAAAATAACCACTTTGGCAAAAAGCTGACAAGAGTTTGCCAAACCCCAACAGTTGGAAAAATAGCTTGAAACATTTGAGGAACCCAAACATGGATGAGTTTGCCCTAGTTAGAAGGCCTTTTACGGTCAGATGAATGTGGGTAACAGTGGAGGAGGGAGGACGGAAAAACAAATCACGAACAACACACAGTTTGGCATTGGTCCAGCCAATTTAATGGGAAACCAGATTAAAATATTCCACAGTACCTGACTCAAACTTTTATACCAAACAAGATCGAGAATTTCCCAGGTGGTTGACCTAATTTGAAATTACAAGTGTTAACAGCTTGGTATACTCACATCGTCTGGCGTCCTACTCTTTCAACCGTACACTACGAGCCTTAGTGATTACGATTTCAAAAAGCTCAAGGAAAAGTATATGAATGACCATACGAACAGGCTCTCTGCAGGGGAGGAAGAACTGAGAGGCCAGGTGATACATCAGAAGTAATTAAAAATTCTGTCCATGGAGAAGAAAGGAATGATGTCCCCAAGGCATTTCACAAATCTGGACAGAGAGCCCTTGGTTACCTGAGTATTTGCCAAGCAGAAACATAGAAGGGAGCATGCTGGTTACTAGGAAAAAAATTATAATGGAAAAAATTAATGAAGAGATGGAGCACAAAAATTTCTCTTTTGAGAAAAGCTAAGAATCATAAAAATGTATCATTCCCTCAACAACTATTTATACTCCAAGTAAAAACCAAACAGATGAGATACAGAACAAATTTGTGTAAATTTCAGAACTGAGATTCACAGGGTAGAATAAACTACCATCATATATGTTGTTTTCATTTTCCCTATCAGAGGAAGTAATTATCATACTCATGTGAATTCATTTCATTAAAATTTGAGCTTCAAATTAGCAAAAAAATTAAATATATATATTTATATATATGCCATATATTATATATATATTATATATATGCATGGC
>NC_081558.1:202169902-202270514 GCF_022355385.1 Mustela nigripes | reverse complement strand
AAATATATATTATTATATAACTTATGCATGGCATATATATAATATATATATAATATATGGCATATATATAATATATATATAATATATGGCATATATATAATAATATATATGCCATGCATATATATAATATATGGCATATATATATATATGCATGGTGGATAGATAGATAGATAGGTAGATAGATAGATAGCAAGGGACATTAGCTTTTCAACATGTTACAGTGTCTAAGCCTGGTAAATTGTGTCGTAAGGATCTGAGCAAAACTACAAGAAGAAAAGCCAAGTCCCCATAAGTAACCTTTGGTAATTCATGGGAAAGAGGAGAACTGACAGAGAATAATATGTTTATTTTCATTTCCAAACTGCTTGAGAATGCAGAGTGAGGATTTCAGCATTGATAAACTGGTAAACTTATAGGACGTACTTGCAATACCTTAGAATATTAGCTCAAGAATAGTTCCCATCTTGAGAAATTTGACGTATTGGAAGTTTTCTAATGTGTAGGAAGTAACAATCACTAGATAATGTCTCTGATTCACGGTTCTAGGAGGGAGTTTAGAAGAGAAGAAATAGATATGGAAAGAGATGTAGAATAGTAATTGATAAAAATAAACTAATTTCAAATAAAATGCTATGGGGAAATTCAAATAAAATTTTAATGATCAAAAAATAAAAATAATGTGATGACATTATTTATGAAACAAACCATAAAATTCAAGCTCTACAGAAAGTCAAGTATACCAGAAGTATAACTCCTAGAGTGAGACATCATGCATTTGTTTATTCAGCATAAGGAAAATGAGAGCCTACTATATGTTAGAACCCATCATAACTACTAGAGTACTCTAATTCTTAGTTTTATGTGTTCACTAGGCTATATTCCTCCATTCTTCAAAGAGCGATCTAGGTATTTCTATGAAGGTATTTTATATAAGTGATTAACTTCTATAATCATTGACTCTAAGTAAAGGAGATCATCTTTGGTAATCTGTTGGGCCTGATTCAATTAGTTGAAGGGCCTGAAGAATAGAACTGAGGCATTTCTGAAGCACACAAACTTTGGACTTCACTTCAGAGGGTGCTTGAAAAGTCCAGCCTGACTTCTAAAAGCCTGCATTAAGGATTTTTAGAGTGATAGAGCCAGCCACCAGAATTGGACAAGCTGGTTCCTTGGCAATAAACGTCTCAACCTATATATCCTATTCGTTCTGTTTCTCTGGGGCAAGGTTAACTGATACAGATTTTAGTTCCAAAAAGTAAGATATTGCTGTAACAAATAAGTAAATCTCTGGAAGTGGCTTGGCAATTGGGTAATTGAATATAATGTGGAAGAATTTTGAGACACTTACTAGAAAAAGCCTAGACTGCCTTAACCAAACTGCTGGTAATAGATGTTAAAGCACTTCTGGTAAAACTCAGAAGGAAATAAGGAGCATGTTATTGAAAATTGGAGAAAATTTAATTCTTGCTATGTGATGGCAATAAATACAGCTCAAATGTGCCCTATAGTTATGCAGAAAGCAGAACTTGTAAGCCATGCACTTTGCTATTTACCTGAGGAGATTTCAAGCAAAATGTTGAAGATGCATCTTGGTTTCTTCTTTCTACTTCTAGTAAGATATGAGTGAAAAGAGATAATTTGAGGGAAAAAATCATTAAACAAAAAGGAAACCAGTATTTGATCATTGAGGGCATTCTTAGCCTATAAAATTATAGGTTTTAATTAGCAGGTTCATTGTTAGGAAACTGTGCTCCGAAGAGAAGGCACAAGTGTGGCCGGACAACTTTCTGCTCGTGCAAAGAGATGAGGCATAGGACTCACGGATCAACTTAGCCTTCTCAGGAGAACATAGGGAAAAAGATTGGATTGCACAGGTAAGATGTCTGGAGGACAATTTTGCATAAAGGAGTGAATCCACATGACATACACCAGAGAGCCACAACATTTCTTAAGAATGTTATTTCAGGGGTGCCTGGGTGGCTCAGTTGTTTAGACATCTGCCTTCAGCTCAGGTCATGATCCAGGGGTCCTGAAATTGAGCTCCACATTGGGCTCCCTGCTCAGTGGAGAGTCTGCTCCTCCCTCTTCCTCTGCAGCTCCTCCTCCCTATGTGCACTCTCTCTCTCTCTCTTTTTCTCTCTCTCTGTCAAATAAGTAAATAAAATCCTGAGGAAGAAGAAGGAGAAGGAGAAGAAAAAGGAGGAGGAGGAGGAGGAAGAGTGTTATATCAGAAAAACAATAACAATAACTAACTGTCAGGACAGAATGAAGGAGGGTTGCCAGACTCCCAAAATTCTAGAAGCAGGAAATAGGCTGATAATATGATTCAGTTGCAGACATGTGCTACCATTCAAGAAAAATAAAATACAACTCCAAAAGCATAGCCTTTGTCCCAGAAGCTACAGCCACAGTTGGAAAGGCTGGAACAATGGGCACAGATGCCGGAACCATAAACCCAGGGACTGGAGCCATAGACCCGGAGGCCAGAGACTCCAAATCCACAGGGGATTATTCCCAGGCCTTGAAAGCCAAGGGAACATGCCGTTGGTTTTCATAATTGCATGAGACCAGCAACCCCTGTCTTCCTTTCATTTTCTCCATTTAGGGATAGGAAGTTTTATATCTACCATACTAAGTCTGGCCCACCATCATATTTGGTGAACAGGTCACTTCTTTTCTGGCTTCACAGTTGACAGTAGAGAGGATCAAGTTGGATCATACCCAGAGTCTCATCTATTCCTGATTTAGATGATTTGGGTGATGACATTTGGGACTTTTAATCTGATGATATTTGAATAAGATTTTTGGACTTGAGTTGATGCTGTAATGAGGTGAGACTTCTGGAAATGAGGGCATGATGTGACCGTGTTTTTTGTCAAGATGGACACGACACTTCGGGACCAGAGCTGACATAGTGAATTGAATAGTGGTCCCTTAATTCCTAGAATCACTAAGTGTTACATTATTTAGAAAAGAAAAAAAAAAGTTACTTGCAGATGTGATCAAATTAAGAATTTTGAGATGAGGAGATTATCTAGGATTATGTGGACAGGCCCCTAAATCCTATTACACATGTCCTTATAAGAGGGAGTCAAAGAGATCTGACACAAACAAGAAACGGAAAAGTGACCAGAAAGGCAACAGATTGGATGGTGGGGCTACAAGGCAAAAAATGCTGAAAGCTGGCAGAGACACAGAACAGATACCCTTCTAAAACCCACCAAGAAAGCACATCCCACTGTCATTTTGATTTTGGTCTCCTGATCCTGATTTTGGACTTCTGGCCTTCAGAACAATGAGAAAACAAATTTCTGTTGTTAAAGACACCAAGTTGTGATCATTTGTTGATGAAGCCACAGGAAACTACTACTACAGGTATAAACAAAAGTAGAGAAGATTTCTTCCACAGCGATTATCACGGTTTTATGGAGCCAGACATATGCCAAGCCCTTGCAACAAGGTCAGGAGCACAAAAGAGGTTTCTCCGTGGGCAAAGGAGCAGATCACAGCAATAGTTTTAGCTATAATTACAGGTTATATTCATCTTCTCCAGATAAATAAGAGAAAGGAAGTCATTAACGTAGCAGAAATAAGAAGTAAAAGGGCGTAGGGGCAATGAAAGTCTATGAGGTGTTTGAAAAGCAGAAAGCGATCCTATTCAACCAAAATGTGAAATGAATATAAGGAAAGCCAGCGATGAGTATCAGAGGCAATCTGGGGGCTTATAGTTGATGGTCTTTGATTTGGTACTGAAGATTTTAGACTTACTCTTGTAAAAAACTCTGACACAGTTAGTCAATAGGAGTTTATGATATATATATACAGATAGATAGAACACAGAATGATATATATATCATTCTGTGTTCTCCCTAGAAGCTATACAGAGAAGAAGCTACAGTGAGGGCTGACAGATGAGATCACTTAAAAAACAAATGCAACACACCAGCTGAGATAATATGACAAAGGTGACAGAGAGAAAGAGATAGATTTCATTATTTTTTAGAGTGCAGATTACCTGGACTTTCTGACCAAATTAAATGTCAGGAATGAGGAGGAATCCAAGGTTTTGTTTTGTTTTGCTTTGTCTTGCCTTTTTTCTGCCATGGATTGGATGGATGCCAATGTTATGAACAGAAAAAGGAAAGATGGGGGAGCTTGCAGACTGTTTACTCAACTCATTCATTCATTTAATAAATATTTACTGTCCACCTACTTTGTCCAGGCTCTGGGCTGGTGACGTTCAGCTTGGGGTGATTCCAGGACCTTAAGAAGGTCAAGCAGCACAAGAGGAGTGAGGAAGGAAACAAGTCACTCAGGCAATGTTTAATTTTTTGTGTTTGTTTATTTCACTTTGGATTTTGAGTGGGTTGGCAGTGTGGAAAATAAAAGATAGTAGGTGAAGAGGTTGTAGATTAGACAGGGGAGGTGGTAAATGTGCCATTAAGAAGGTGAAAGTTTGCTCAAACAAGAGGTGAATTGGTTGTCAATAAAAATGTTCTGAGCACAAATGCAACGTAGTAACTTTTTAATGATTGATTGACTTTGAAATGTTTTGGCTTTAAATATACATGGCATTCCATATGAGTCTACTCCTCCTTTTGTATGAATTTCTTAGACTGTAGCACTATATAACAATGTACAGTGATCTATGGATATGGACATCCGAGGATGTGAACATCAACTAGATAATGAGGCACACTCAGTATTGAGCTTCATTAAAATTCCAGGAGCAAACTTAACAAAGAAGTTCAAATAAAACTGCATTTGTAATTTAGTAATTCTTACACAGCAAAATGGTATATATAAAATGATACACATTTATATATAGTGAGATACTTATCACATTTATATGCGGTCCAAACACATTTTAAAAAATGTAGCAGTCTAGGAAATAAACCAGAATATTCCTCTCTTTTTCCCCACCCATGATGCAATGATACAGGATCACAAAAATAAACAATGATTATTTTCTTATTTTCTTTTTTGCTTGAAAGGCAGGGTCATTCTTTGTTTATGGGCTTGGTAATTCTTTTCTATTGATAATCAATCAGTGTCCAAAGCTTCACAGGCTAATGACCACATACAAACATTTCACAAGTTTGATGTCTCTGTTCAAAAGAAAGTAAATTGAAATAATAGAGAAACTTTCCATAGCAAGAATTATGTACATGGACTTGGCATCCTTTTTGTTCGGTGAATGGTTCCTTTTCATGAATGTAAATACGGTCCCATTCATATCCTGAGCTGAGTTCTAACTTTATCATATCCTTTTGGGAGGTACTCCACAGCATTGCTTTCTATAATTTTGCAACAGAGAAATTTTTTCTTTTTCTTTCCCTTTGTTTTTTTGGAAAGAGAGGGAGAGAGAGCATGCAAATAGAGTAGGGGCACAGAGGGGAAGGGAGAAAATCCCAAGCAGTCCACACCCAGCACAAGCCTGGCAGGGGCCCCCAACCCAGAACCCTGACTGAGATCATGACCTGAGCAGTTTCTAATTATTAAAGGCTCCAAAGTATCTATAAAAATAACTTCTATTTCACCCAACATTGCTGAAGAGAAATGTTATTGTAATAGTTATGGAAACTGGTAATTTTCTCATTTTAATGGATGAAGAAAATGTTATTTTGGACATTTTAATAGATGAGGAAATTTACCTGGCAGAATGGACTTTCAAACGAAACACGTGATTCTTCAACCCCAATGCCAAGCTATTCCTAGCACAGCAAACTACTTCATAAACACACTATTTAAAATAATCAAATAATTAAAGCACATATTTTGGGGTGTGTTTGACCCAGATTTTGTTCTTTGAGAAAAAATACAATTTTTCTATGACAAACAAACTTCAGCATATTTATGGATGTTCCTTTTAGTTTGTTTAAAGGACGTAAGTAGAAATCCTGTTCATTTCAACTACAGATGCTATATCTTTGGAATTCAAAAATGTATCAATTTATTGATTTTTTTTATGTTATGTTAGTCACCATACAGTACATCATTAGTATTTGGTGTACTGTTCCATGATTCATTATTTACGTATAACACCTAGTGCTCCATGCAATACATGTTCTCCAAATACCCACCACCAGGCTCGCCCATCTCCTCATCACCCTCCCTTCTAAAACCCTCAGTTTGTTTCTCAAAGTCCGGTCTCTTGTGGTTCGTCTCCCCTTCTGATCCCCGCTTCACTTTTCCCGTCCTTCTAATGTCCTCCATGTTATTCCTTATGTTCTACAAGTAAATGAAACCATATGACAATTGACTCTCTCTGCTTGACTTATTTCACTCAGCATGATCACTTTCAGTCCTATCCATGTTGATGCTAAAGTTAGGTATTCATCCTTTCTGATGGCTGAGTAATATTCCATTGCATGGATAGGCTACATCTTCTTTATCCATGTGTCTGTTGAAGGGCATCTTGGCTTTTTCCACAGTTTGGCTATTGTGGACATTGCAGCTATAAACATTGGGGTGCATATGTTCGTTCTTTTCACTACATCTGTGTCTTTGGGTTAAACACCCAGTGGTGCAATTGCCAAGTCATAGGGTAGCTCTATTTTTAATTTTTTTGAGGAATCTCCACATTCCTTTCCAAAGTGACTGCACCAATTACATTCCCACAAACAGTGTAAAAGGGTTCCCCTTTCTCCACATCCAAAATATACAAATTACCACCATACTTCATCTAAATAAAACTCACAGTATAGTAAGTTAGATGCGTTTTTTAGATAATGTTTTCATTTAAAAATTATTATTGTTGTTCTTCAACCATGCAAGATTGACCACATGTATTTACAGCCTCTCCCTTACCTTCTCAAGAATATACTGAAATAAAAATACTAATCAATTTATTCTCCTACTTTCCTGCCTCATAGATTCCTCTCCTCCAACCTCTGACACCTCTTTCCCTTTCTTCGCTCAGCCAAAAAACTTGCTTCCCGCAAATTAAGAAAATGGGACTTTTCACAAACTACTGATCATATCCAAGCTTCTATTTAACTCTTAGGTATGGATAGGAAGGCGATTTAAGAGATCAATCTTTCGCTACTATAAGAAGTCATTGTGTGATTATCAAAACTGGTAAATCATTATTAGCCTACCACCAATCAATATGGACACCAGTATCAAAAGAAATAACTAAACATTTTAAAATAGTTGCTTCTGAAAGGCAGAACTATTAGGTGTGGAGGCATGGGAATACTCTTTTTTAACTCTAAGCCCTGTAGTATTCACTTCAAAATCTATATACTAAAAAATAAAATTGATAAAATTGTAAAACTAAAGGCTGGAATAAAATACACAAAAATTATAGTTGCCTTACTATTAAGATGTTATTCTGGGTGATAATTTTACCATGTTTTTCTCAATATTTCTAAATGCTATATAATTCATCAAATTTTCCAACAATTCCTTATACCAAATAAATTGTTTTTTATTCTATTTTAGAAAACATTTTAAGCATTTGCAAAAGAACTAAATCAGTAGTAGAAGAGGAGAGAGTACATAAATTTGTTGGTATATATTAAATCATACTCCTGTAGCCAGGATAAGAGATTATTCTCTTGTGGGCCCATCATTGGACAGAACACATGATGAGAGGGGAAAGAAACATTTTCCACGATTAACAGAGCTGCTGACTTTATCAGTAAATGTAATATGCCAAAGAAATTACATATCAAGGAGGGTTTCCAGATCTGAAAAGTGAGTGTGCCAGGACAATGAAAGATCCAGTTTCTTATCTGCAAAGCTAATGATCCAATCTTAGACCAGGAAAATTCACGAAGGCAGTAAGAATCTCCCAAGGTTTCTTGGTAGATAGTAAGCTGGTTTCAGAAGACAGTCCATTCACACCTCAGAATGATATACAAACCATCAGAAACATCAACAAGAATTGTTTTTGACAAGGATGATGTCAAGGCATAAGGAACTGATTAGATTTCTGAATCTCTGATTTTAGGTCAATATCACATCATCTATACCAAAGAATCAAAAAAATAAAGATGATTGAAAAAACGAAGATGAAATTTCTCTTTCAAAGACTTTGCCTTCTACTCGATCTTTTTCCTCAATTGTTATAAGATACTCGTTAAATGTATAGCTAACCACATGGGTTGTAAATGAAATGATTCCGGTTCCCTTTTGTTTTCCCATGGATGCCATGTTGTAAGAGGATATTTTCTAATCAATATCCTGATGCTCATTTTTTTTCATAAAATGATCAGTTTCTCTATTAAAACTGTTTCTCATTAAATCATAAATTTCTATACTGCACAGTATAGAAGTTGAGCAATATAGAGACGTTAATATACTTGAGTAATGCACTAACCAGACACACAAAAATACTTAGTTTACTGAAGGTATAATTCATAGAAATACTTTGTAGATAAAAGTAAGCAACCAAGGACCTCTGAGGGAATAACAGTATTGTCTCTTAAGGATCAAGATCTGGAGTCAGGAAACTTGGATTAGTCTCCCCTCTGCCACATACCACTCTTTGTTTTTGCCCAAGTCACACATCATTTTCAAGTTTTAACATACCTGTAAGCAAAATAGAATTTATAATGTCCCTTATTTAAAAGATTAAATACATTTATAATGTCCCGTATTTAAAAGATTAAATACATTCATCTAAATAAAATGACGCTATCGCGACTGTCACATGGAAAGTGCACAGTAAATATTTGGCTGTTGGTACCACTTGGTTAAAAAATGAAAGAATATGTTCACAAAGGTAAGTAGTAAAGCTTTTCATCATGTATCCTTCATGATTTTCATTAATTGTTGGTAAGGAAGACTTAAGGCCAGAAGTCAAAAAGAACCTGGGCAGAGGGAACTGTATAGGCGTGAGGAGGCCATCTGAAGTCTTAAGTGTTGGTTTGCGTCTGAAAACAGACATTCTCAATTACATAACCATGTGTGGCCTCCTGCCAGAGCTCTGAGTAGTTGGCGGAACACTGAGCACGGGACTTATCATCAGTCCAATCAATGTAAGTGAGGAACCACCTGTTGTTTAAAACAAGTGCCTCATTGAACTTGTTAGAGCATGGGAAAACTCAGGGGAAAAGTGAGATCTCTGAGGTAAAGGGCACAGTCCTCCCCTCTACTTTCTAAGAATCCCCTTTGCCACACCTGTATCTGGTCAAAGCATCTCTTCTAAGCTTCCTCTTTGGAGAGGACTGGGAAGTGGGGGCTAAGGCTTCCTATGGCAACCCTTTGCCTAGCCTCTGCCTTCTTGTGGATCACTCTACAAAATTAAACAGGAAGTGTTTCTCTTCAGTTTCATGTATAAACTATACTAGAAAGCCCTATCCTACATACTTAGCCTGAGTGCTGTCCCACATATAGACATTCAAACTTTAATTCAGTTTCCTAAACCAAACACCATCACCATCCAAAAACCTGTTTATTTTTCTCTTTCCCTTCAGCTTAGCTAAGGGAAATCTCTCTCTCCTTCTCTCTCTCCTCTGTCTCTCTCTCTCTCTCTCTCTCCCCCTCCGCCACTCCAGTTTTATTGAGAAATAACTGATGTACCTCACTCCTTAAGTTTAAGTTATGCAGCATGATGGTCTGATTTACAGATACTGTGAAATGATAACTATAACAGGTTTTGTTACCAGCCATCGTCTTGTATAGATGCAATAAAAAGAAAAAAAATTCTCCTTGTGACGAGAACTTTTAGGATTTAATCTCTTAACATCTTCCCATACATACAACAGTGTTAGCTAAGATCCTCATGCTGTACCTGACATCCCTAGTACTTAGTTATTTTATAAAGGAAAGTTTGTACCTGTTGCCCATTTTCCTTCAATTCCCCCCAATAGAAAATTTTTTGCTTGTTAACGTTAAAGCTAAATCCTGCTTTGATATTGCCACACATTAGCTGGTAATTTTCTCTTTCTTCTCTCCTCACTATTAAAGCTCACTAATTCTATCTCCATCTGAGCCTGAATTAGCCTTCCTTTTTTTTCTCTCTCTCGTTTATTTATACTTAATTTCTATTTCACTAAAAAGCCTTCTGCACTTCTTATAAACTCCCCTTCCTTTCAGTGACTGAATAGAGGACCCCTAGACCATATGGGCACCCTAATCTTGGACATCGTTTCCAGAACTGTGAGAAATAAGGATTTGTTGTTTACAAGATGCCCAGCCTGTGGTATTTTTTGTCATAGCAGCTGAAATGCACTAACACAGAGACATACTAGGTGGGTTAAATCTTCAATGCCTTCTTCCAAGTCACCATCTTCAGCTGCATGCAGAGTATATGGGTGTATTGTATATAGCTTTACTCTCTGTATATTGTTATGATCTGACATCCTAAAACAAACAAACAAACAAACCAAAAAAAAAAAAAAAAAAACCTTTCTGACTAGGGAGGCACTGGGCACTGTCCATCCCAGAGCTATACCTCCTTTATCTTGCTCATGTACTACAGAGAACAGTATTCCTCTGCCTTAATTATCCCATGGCCATGAATCAGGCCACCAGGGACCACACCTATGGCTCAAAGCCTGATGAAATGATCCTTGTTAGATAATCCTAAACTCTTTACCCTGCCTTGCCTTGCCTTGCCTTGCTGTGGAAACACCAGTAAAGGTCTCAGTGCTTGCCATCTCCTGCTTCTGGGTCCTGACCAGCACATGGTGTTCCCCCAGGCCACCCCTGGGAGGCAAGCTGTGCCTGTCATTCCAGGGGCAACTGGATTGCTAACCTTTTTCCAGTGGCATGGACCTCTCAGTATCCTCAGTCAGCTCCAGGCACAGAATATTAGTTTTATATTTTTAAAACGTATTTTTATTTCCCATATTTCTAATGTGTTCCTTTTTACACTCCCCTCTTGTTCTTTTTTATTATATCTTCATGCTGTTTTATAATATCCTATTCTTTCAAGTAAAAACTATTTATTCACAGACCTCCATGTATTATTGAGCACCATAGTTTTACCCTTAGTCCCTTATAGAAGTGGAGTCCTAGTGCCACTGCCCACCTGCCCCAGAGTCCAGAAAAACCTATGCCTTTATGACTCTGAATTTGTTTCTGGTCCAAAGAAACACCCTTTACAAAACACCTATTCCTATTTTTCTATTTTACCTCATCCATCTCTGTTACATTTTTGAGCAGAGGGATGCAAACATGTCTAAGTATAAACTTAGTATAAGTTTATGTACTCAACATGTAACTCACATAACTTTGTGAGTTTTTTATCATAAGTCTCAACACCTTGTTAAAAATTACACCCTCTAAGTCAATAAGAATACAGCATATTGTTGTCAAAAAAAAGCATAATTGAGCAAATATTAAGTTCTGGACTATCACTTCATCTCCAATAACAATAGCATAAATACTAGGCTCACATACTGGACTAAGCTTTGGACAGCAGACTCAACATCTGGTGGGTTTACAGACACGGGAGGGTAATAAAGACATAAGAGGGTAATAACTTATCACAAACATCCCCTTCTGAGCAAACTGAGAAATAAGCTATAGACCCTGGTAAGGATCAAAATATAACTGTCACATGGGACACCTGTGTTGGGCAGTCTGTAAAGTATCCGACTCTGGGTTCTAGCTCATTTCATGATCTTAGTGTCATGAGGTCAAGTCCCAGGTTGGGCTTTGCACTCAGTGCGAGGTCTCCTTGGGATTCTCTTTCCCTCTCCCTCTGCCCCTCCTGCTCACACACACACTCTCTCTTAAATAAATAAATCTTAAATATATATTAGATACATATTTACTTTGTGTATCTACACACACACACACACACACACACACACGATTCTCCTTCCTTTTGACTTCCTTGTTTAGTCTTTTGGACCTACTTTTAGGAAGAATTATAAACCAGGTATTTACCAACCTTGCTCCATACAACTTTGAGCACAGAGAACTCACCCCACCAAACAAACAAACAAACAAAATGGTTCATCTAAGCATACTGATATTTACCATATTAATTATTCCCAATGGGGAACTCTGACCAATCCAAATTGGTCAAGCAGTTTTCTTTTTCATTTACCTATTAGCTGATCCTCTCTTTTCATCTATGGAGACGTCAGTAAGAGATGCAAAGCAAGCAACAGTGTCCTTTGATTTGTATCCTAGAACAGCACATTTTCTCACTTTAATGAGTGTGTGACATATGTGGGGAGCTTCTGAAAATGTAGGTCCAGTGGATGTGGGGCAAGGCCTGAGATTCTGGATTTCTATAAGCTCCCAAGGGATGAAGACACTGCTTTCAAGTACCAGGTTCCTAGAGCAGTGTTTTTCAAACTCTTTCAGGAGATCCCTAAGATCAAACTATTTTTTTTTAAGATTTTATTTATTTATTTGACAGAGAGAGATCACAAGTAGGCAGAGAGGCAGACGGAGAGAGAGGAGGAAGCAGGCTCCCTGCTGAGCTAAGAGCCTGATGTAGGGCTTGATCCCAGGACTCTGGGATCACGACCTGATCCGAAGGCAGAGGCTTTAACCCACTGAGCCACCCAGGTGTCCTGATCAAGGTAATTTTTATAATAATATAAAGACATCACACTGGAAGGTATGTGACTTATGATGTCACAGTGATCAAATACAGAAGCAGGTATGAGAATCCAAATTAGAGAGATTTGCAAAAATATAAAACAATACCACTCACTTTACTAAATGTTTTTCATTTTGGAGAATTTGGTTGTTTTTCAAAAACAATATATTACCTAAATTAGCATTGAATAGGTTTATTGTTGTTACTAGCAAACAAATCAACAAATATTTATTTTTAAGTTCTCATTTCTATTATCATAACTATTAGTAGATATAACCACATATAGAGGACTGCTCATAAACCAAATTTTTAGAGGTTCTCAGTAACTTTTAAAGGGATAGAAGACTCCAAAATAGATGAGATTCCTGCTTTACAGAGGTTGGAAATTTATTTTCCCTGTTTCAGCAAAAAAATTAAGAAAGAGAAAGCATCCCACTCCGTCCTATGAAGAAAACATTAAGAACCCACACATTTTAAAATCCTACCTTAGCACAAAGTACTTGTGGACATTTTTGAAGGAAAAAATAAAAAAAAATTGGCCATGGCTTATACTCTTTTTAATGGAATGTCAATAAACATTCAAGGAGTTCTTATTCAAGTCCCTTAAGGTTGGGAAATGACAGAACAGGAAAACAAGTGAGTCTTAATCCCAAAATATGTTACATTGCCACAAAAGTAATGAGTCATTTTATCCTTGGCCTCTTTAAATTCCCATGTTTTCTTACCCATCTCATGGATGAGCATTTGGGAAGGTATTTTCCTTATTGGACATATTATTTCTTCTTACAAGCTTCTCTTCAAAACATCTGTGGGGCAATGAGTGAAATAATGCATTTGTTGACTTCACATGTGGCAAAAAATACAATGATTCTGGAAGTTTCCAACCAATATTTTACTCCAGGCATGCTTTATCCAGTTGCCTGTGTCTCGTCTTCGCCATCTTCAGCTTTGTAGAAAACTTTGTACTCTCTCACCTTTCAACCTGACTTTATTGGTGAGTCACTGTGGTGTACTTCCTGTGCATAACAATGCATTTTGCCACCTTGCAACTTTCTTCAAATGTTCATCTCCCTGGTGAGTAAACTGCATTGCACTAACCACCTCAAGGTTCCATCCTCCTTCTACCTCCTTTCCTTATCCTTCCAGAGGTGAAAACGTTCATGTGGTAAATCTAAGCCACCACTGGATTCTCCTTTCATCTGTTTCCGTCTTCTTTTCTATCTTAAAGCACAGGCTTATTTATGTTCTTGTCACTCCCACCACCACCAATAGCAGTTAACCTCCTTTGAACAAAAAGCTGTAGGTGTGTTTCGTTGGTTTTGACTTCAAGCAACAGAAATGTGTTCTCTCACCTTCTGGAAGCTAGAAGTCCAAGATCAAAGGGCCAGCCAGGCCACACTCTGGAGGCACTAGAGGAGAATCCCTCCTTGCTTTTTCTAGAAGGTTCCCAACAATCCTTGGCCTTCCTTGCCTTGAGCTGCTGTGTCTCTCCAGCCTCTATATCATCTCCACATGACCATCTTCCCTCTGCGTGTGTGTGTGTCAGTATCTGTGATTTTTTAGGATACCAGTTATTGGATTTAAAGGCTCACCTGATCCCAGTATGACCTCATCTTATTAATTATATCTGCAACAACCCAATTTCCGGATAAGGTCACATTGTGAGGCTTTAGGAGGTTTCTTTGGAAGAAACAAAGAGTTGTGGTTTTAGTTTTTGCTCAATCTCTTTACGTTATTTGCTTGTTACGTAATAATGAGTATTCAAAATGAAATAAACAAAACCCAGAACCAGGAATGCCAGACAGCTGCTAGGCTGACCACATTTCAAGTCATGAATCGTTGTGTACTATATACATAAGTTCTTCAAGGAACCACCCAGTGACTGGACATGTGAATACCATATCCGTTAATCCTAAGGGTCTGATATATTACATTGTGTGGTGGGGAAGACAAGGATCACTGAGTCTTTCCTTAAGTACCGACATCTGCCTGAATTCTCTTCTGGATGTAAGGGTCTAGAATCCAAAAGCATCTATTAAACTAAGTTAGAGTCATGGTTCTTTTCATGACCTGTAATTCTTTTTCTTTTCCTTCAATTCAGGCCAAGATGATAAAGAATAAGCAATAATAATAATTGTTATTGTTATTATTATTATTACTATTATTATTTTGCTTTGTCTCTCCTCACTTAAATCTTGTGGGATTTAACTGAAATCAGTTAAGCCCAGGTCTGTTTTGGTGGTGCCGGAGGTATGTGTAGGTGAGGGTAGCAGTCCTCACGCTCTGTGATGTCAGGAGGGACAAAAAGACAAGCCCATTAACAGCTTTCATACTGTCAGGAGTATAAACACAGGAGGACACGAATAAGAGATACTGTGGTTGTTTTCTGAAAGTTCTCTAGGGTTCATCTGTGAAATATAGGGGAGAGACTTTCTCTCTGCAATACATGACAGTTTCCCTCTGTGAATGCCTCCACCTTTAGTCTTAATCTACACTATTATCTGAAAGAAAGCCACTTTATCTGTTAAAGGACAAAATGAAATGATGCCAAATGAAATAATGACAATGCGATTAATGCTTTGGCAGAAATAAACGAAAATGTGAAATGCAGAAAACAATGCTAAAGTTTATATAATTACCTGTAAATATGGTGTTTAGTAATTCACATCTAACTACTGTAATCAATTCTAAAGTTATGCATCAAAAGAACCCTTGCAGGTACCATTCAACAGAGTCACCTAAAAGTTTTGGACTTAAACTGACATGGGCCATCAAAGACCTGATAACCTTTCTGGGTTGGTGAGTGATGTGGGAAACAGAGGCAAAAGAAAAATTAAATTTCCTTACCACTTATGGCTAGCCCATTGACAAGTCCCTGAAACAGGCAGAGTGATCTTCCTCTAGAAACTCAGTTGCCTTGATGTTAATACTTTGCTAAGGGCAAAAGGCAGTCCTTAGACCAACCCCCTGGACCCTGTAAATCTACTTTAACATATAAAAATTCCTTTGGAAACTTCCTTTTTCTCTACTCCCTATCCCCAAGATACGTGTTGGCAATCATCCTCCAAGCATGTGACTTACCAATATACATCAGATGTGTCTCAAGACTAAGGTCTTATTAGACAGTAATGAGTGACATTTTCCCAACAATAGCTAGACCAATCAAGGTCCTGGAAAATGGCTTCCAAAACTCCTTAGAGACTTAAGCTGTCTCTAACCCCCTCCCAATTTGGAAGTATATAAGGGTCACTCCTTGTGATCCCAGTACAGCTCTTTCTACCCATGTGTCCTGTCCCTTTTAATAAAATCACCTTTGTCCACCAAAGATGTCTCAAGAATTCTTTTTTGGCTGTTGGCTTCAAACCTTAACATCTTTCTTACATCAGTGAGGACTCCCTAAGGAGGATTCTGAACACAGATTTGAGTCTTATGAGTGACAAGTCTATCCTTTCTTACCCAGATCTGTTCTTGAAAAATTTGATGTCTTGCATGTGTGAGGGTCAAGAGGAATCTTGGTTTTATCATGTACCCGGACTGGAAAGGGTGTGGATAGATTGGAAGAAGATCCCAAAATGAGGAAAAGAGAGAAACAAAGCAAGAGTCTGGCTTTGGGGAAGAATGCAGGAAAATGCCATCAAAGATAAGTTCCCTGAACTAGAAATCAATCAAACTTTACTTCTCTGTCTCTTCCTGCTGCCTCAAGCTCATCTACTCCTAGTTTCAAAGATCAGAGACAGCAATCATGTTGGGACTCTGGAGTGTTCCAGCTACTGGGGAAAGGAAGTTTCCCACAGACTCAAGTCTGATTGGCCGGGAAGAGAAAAGGGAGAGAGTTGATGGTGATTGACATGGAAGAAGGGTCCTCCCTGAGACATAGAATCGCATCTTCGTTCAGGCAATAGTAATGGTGGCATTCTCCCTTGGCGTTTCCAAAATGATCCTGGGAACGAGAAGAGGGGTGTAGGAAGAAGGACACCTCCTGAGTAAAAGGAAGTAGGTAAAAACCTCAAAGCCTTTACCTGAACCGCTGTCTTCATGGAGAATCATCTGTTCTTCCATCTGTTAGTGCCTAACTGGGAAAGATGTGTGTTAGAGAGATACGCATTAATCCATGGACAGTCATGAAAAAATGATACCAGGTATCTTTCTTAAACCATCGAAGGGACTTGCAGTGACCCCAGCATTGTGGATGGGAGGTAGGCCAATTGACTACATGGTTCCTGTTTCTATTTCCTGCCTGCCCGGTGGGGAGGAAGGCAGTAACTGATTGGTGTTTATCAATTTTGTTTAGATTAACAGGTCAGCATCTTATTTCACTGACCAGAGTAAGACAAAAACATTTAACAGAGAGATTGAAGTGTGTCAACAAAGACTGTGATACTCAGGAGCTTGCGTAAGGTATTGTTTCCATGAAAGTTTAACTTTAAAAAAAAAAAAAAAATTAATTGTTGCTATGAAACAACTTCTACCTATTGCAATTACTACTCATTACAGAATTTGAAACCTTTGCTTAAATTTGCCATCATGAAGGAAAAAATAAAAACCTCAAGTGTTTCAAATTACTTTAGGCTGGAAATTCCTGATTTTCCATGTGTTTCCAGTAAGGTTTGATTTTGAGATGATTTCCGGAAAATAAAGGAGAAAAAAAAAAAAAAAAAGAAACTGGGTAACTCATAAAAGCAAGTAATATGCGCATAATTGTGTGAGAAAAGCTAAAACAACATTTCACAGCTGGTCAGCATAAAAACTGACTTGTCGGTTTTACTTTACAGATAGCACCTGTATGTCTTAAATAATACACACGTACATTATTCATTTGAAGAATTTTATACAGTATAAAATTTCTGTGTATAAAAGAAATAAAAATCTATCTTTTCAAAAATTTAGTTTCCATAATATTAAGTAAAATTAACTCTGAAGTATATGCTATCCATCACAACAGATAGAATGTTGTGTAATACATCTTAGGCAGATAGCAGAGGCAATAGTTTTATGTTTTATCAGGAATTCCAGTAAGTTTCGCTAAAAAAAAAAAGAAAAAATTTCTACTATGTCTGTCTCAAGAAAGTTTTCTTTGCAAAGGGTGAAGAGAAACTGGTGTGAAACCCTCTTATTATTGCAACTCTATTCTCAGGACTTTCTGTGCACAGGTCAGTGCAGCCTCGAGGGGAAACTGAGTTAGGGGTGACGGCGTGTGCGTGCATGCATATGCTGATGTGTGTTGTGTGTCCAATGTGTGCGAGATTGTGCATGCAGATTGGCGTGTCCAGATGCATGTAAGACCATTGTGGGATACAAGGGGATTTGGAGAAGGGGGAAAAGGATTGGGATTAGGATTCATATCGAAGCTAGCATAGTAAATACACTCCTTTCCATATTTCCAAAGTGTACTCTTCAGTTTTGTTTTGCTTTGTAGTAAGAACATTTAACACAAAACGTACCCTCAATACATTTTTAAGTATACGATACAGTATGGTGGTGGAGAGCAGGTCTCTGGAACTTATCCATGTGGCAGAACTGAAACTCTGTACCCTTTGAATAGTAACTCCCTGGGCCCTGGCAGCCACCCCTCCCCTCTCCACTTCTGTGAGTTTGACTATTTTATAAGCGATTAACATGGCTGAACGTGGAGAACATTCTGCTAAGAGAAATAAGCCCGTCACAAAAGGACCAGCCCTGCGTAACTGCACTGTACAAGGTGACTGAAATAACCTCTAGTTTTGAGGCAAGTCTGCTGAGAACTAGAACTGGCAAAGCAGAGTGGTGCCTGAGGAGTCTAGAAGGCATTCCGGAAGGGCCAGGGGGAGGTGCTCCCTGCACCCACCATCAGGCCGCCAAAAGAGAGGATACTAAGGAAGCTCAGAATTCAGCAAGGCCTGGGGTAGGGATCTTGAAGCAGGAAAGGAAATTTACTGCAAGGAACTGAGAGGCTGTGATTCTCCTCCATGGGAGGTGAGGAGCAGGTGCTTGGCTAGAGGGGACTATTTGATTGTCTTACTTCCTCACCCTTCCCAGTAAAATCATAGATGGGGAGGGGGAGGAAATGACACTTTAGCAAATGGAAATTTGAGAAAATACTGCTTAGGAGGAGACCCAAATCCTGTGGACTAAAGTTGTCCTGGAAATACATGGCTGGCAGCCCCAGGAGGAGGTCTTCTCTCCCTCTCTTCCCTCTCCATTTGCATTTTCCAGCTTTTACTCCCGAGTATCTTCTGGTATCTCTGAACTGTGATCTGCTCTCAATGTTAATCACAGCTTATTCATGTCTATGTGCCTCCAGAGACCCTGACACAGCAGTTGGCAGCCAGCCCTCAACAAATATTTGTTAGACTGGATAGATTTTAAGAGGTGTGGTAATATGAACACCAATGAAGGGAGTAAAGACTTTAGGATTCAGGGGAGCTGGCCACGAGTGGACTTTTTATCCACAGGCAGTCACTTTGGTCTCTATTCTCAGTTTCGCGTTGGTAGATGGAGGAAGTTGCCTTACATGATCTCCGAGATAACTTCCAATTGTAACCGTCTGGTGTAGAAAGTCTCACTTCCTTTTGGGAAATGTGAGATTATGTATCAGGTGTGATCACATATTCCATAAATGCAGGAGAAAGTTCTCAGGAAAAATGCTCAAATAAAACTGCTTTTTGGAATAATGAAAGACTGAAGTGGCAATCACCTAAACATGATTGCTAATGTATTTTAGCTTTCTACTGTAAAAAGAAAAAAAAAACTTGGACGACTCTCATCCAGTGCAAATTACTTCCTTGGACTGACAAGACATTCATTGTTCTGGAACATAGCACTTCATCCTAACCCACTAGGGTAATATTTGAAAAGTATTACCAAATGAACTTCCTAAAGTATCCAAGTTACTTTCACAGAAAAATAAAAATTATACCCAACTAGAAATTTTCTGGATGTGTAAGAATTTACTCATTATATTTATATGCTGTATGAGTGCCTTTCTTTGTGAGTATGTGATTCTAATACTTAGTACCTGATACTCAAGTTTGGAGCTTTATCTGCTTCTGCCTTGTTCTCCAACATATTTCTAAATATTCAAATAATCTGAGTACAAATGACATTATGTAATTAAATTTATAAGCATAAAATTCAGAGGCATGATTCACTGAGAAATAGAGTGTTTTTGAAAAAGGAGAAAAACTTTCACTTAGAAGAAAATTCACCTGGAATTCCCATAAGTGCTAAAGACACCTCCTATCTATGAATACAAATCATCATAATTAATAAGTTTAAACCACTGTCATCCAAAATGCTTACCCCTCCGAATGATCCTTTGAGATTAACAATAATGTCTTAACAATGTGGCTAAAATTATTAAATCACAGTTGCTTTAGAAAAGGTGTTTAGTGCCAAATATTGAACTACTTTTCAGTGAACTTGGTAGAACTAATAATGATGATGATGAAGTTTGCTCTCCATAGACACAAGGAACACAAGCCTTTAAGGTTACTGGAAGGACAGAGAAGACTACTGGAATCCAGGTTCTCTTTCTTTAAATCCTGATCCTGAACATCTCTGGTTCCTCACAACATTCAACTAGTAGAACTGGCTTTGGGCAATGGACCACTTGGAGACTGCGGAATGGTGGAATGAGAAGGGGATGATGGCCTTAAGCAACAGCAATTCCCTGCCAAGTCTGGAGGGAGTTCAGAATCTACTAGGGGTTGTTGGGTGGTCCCAGGTCTCAGCAATCATTTCATTTATTCAAGTGAACTAATTCTCAGGATATGCTTTTCTCTGCCTCCGGGGTGACTGACTCCAGAGCGTTCTCTAGGCACTGGCCAAAGGACTTGATTGCTGGGCAATTCTGAGATTCCCACCTGGAGCTGGCTGCTACTCTTAGAACCTCAAATCACCCCAGGATCCTCTGCTGCGCTCCCTGAAAAAAGTGACCAGGTGTCTCAGCAAGGATCTGGGGAGACCACCTGCAGCTTGGGGTCCACAGAAGCATCCTTGCTCTCCTCCGCTTCTCTGTAAATTAAAGGTAGGAAACAACTGCGCTAATCCTTACAGATTCAATTTTACTGCTGTATTCAGTAATGAGCCCCGAAGAATGAAGGGGGGTGGGCGGGGCTCCTGTCCTTTCAGTAGATCTTCTAACCACTACCAGATAAGGGGCTAGAAATTCCTGGTTAGAGTTAATAATTAGAGGGAAGGAAGGGGAAACCTAGTTCCTGTGAAAATGCCACTCACCTACCTGCAATCCCTTGTGCCCCACTTCCCCGCCCCCCATCCCAACAGGAATTTCTGAGAATGACAGTAAGTCAAGCCCTGGAGTGATGAGTGCTTGTTTTCGGGCAGATAAATACAAATCAGGGTATCTAATTTTTATTTAAGCAGGAGAAAGAAGAGGAAATGTGGACACAATTTTTTTTTTTTTTTTTAAATCTTAGGAAGAAAAGAAAAAAAAAAAGCCCAATTTTATGCCACGGTTAACACTTTCTCGCCTTGCCTTCTTAAAGCAAAGCGGAGGAAGTTCCAATCACCCGGAATTAAGGAATCCGATTGCGGGCTTCGATGAAAGGCGCGCGGAGCCAGGGAGAGCCCTGGGCTCGCACACAAAGGAGCCAGCGTTCCCCGGCGGCGGGCGGCCCTGCCCGGGGCACAGCCGCACTCAGGGCGCAGCGACGCGCCAGGAACCGCCGGAGGCTCCCCGGCTGCCCGGCCCCTCTGCTGGTGGCTGGGAGAAGTTAGTCACCCGGAGCCCGAACCCGACCAGCGTCCCAGCGCGGAGAGGCCGGGGAATGAGGAGGGAGGAAACCCAGTACCCGGGGCGGCTGGGAGGAGGCGAGAAGAGCGCGGGGCGAGGGGCGCCCGGGAAGACCAAAGCCCTAGGCGGCTGGACCGACTTGCAAGGTCTTCGAAACCGGAGCGCACGGGCGTGCGAAAAGGAAAAACTTGCGGCAGGAACTTCCTACCGAGGGGGGTGGGGTGGGGGGAAGAATAAAAAAGAAGCAGGAGAGAGGGAGGCAGGGAGAGACTTGAAAGGTCTCAGTAACTTTAAAAACACAGCAAAACACCCCTTTCAGGAGATGAGGTAAGCCGGGGTTAGCCAACCCCGATTGGTTGTGAAATATCAGACAAACCCGGAGCCAGTGTGGCTTTAAATGAGGCCAAGGAAATCTGTTTTTCTTACCCCAATACTTTTCCCCCTCGCCCTTGCTCCCTCCATCGTCGTCTCCTTCCACCTCGCTGGGTCCTCCGCGGTCTCCCTTTCCTCGATCACCCCCCCCCCCCCCGCTCCCGCCCTCCCCCATCTGATTAGGCGCGGACCGGGAAGGGTGGGAGGGGTGGGGGAAGCTCTCCCTTTAAGAGGCAGCTTGCAGTGACGAATTGTTGAAATTGCCATTGCAGGATGGCATGCCGCTATAAATTCATTGTTCCACCTCCTCGCATCTTCACAGCGCTCGCGCTGCTCTCCGCGCTCGCAGCGGCCGACTGGGGATGACGGCCGGCGGGAAGACACTGCATCCGAAGGGACACGGACGCGCCGCTTCACGGGCTCCCCGCAGGCCGCCCCTTGCATTTTTGGTTTTAATTTTTATGGCTTTTTCTCTCTCTTTTTTTCCTTTCCTCCTGGTTCTAGTAGAGTCAAGGAAACCCACAAAATAAAGGAAGTGGGCTCCGGAGCTTGGAACCCCCGCCGCCGGCGGGGACCGAGCAGCAAGGGGGCGGGAGGCAGCGCGCACCAGTTGCCCGCCTGCTGCGCGGCACCATCCTTACTTTTCTTCGTGCGGCGATAGTGGCTGCACTTGGGGGTTGAATTTGGGTTAGTTTGGGGGGTTTTTTGTTTGTTGTTTTCCCCCCTCTCCTCGTATTTGCGGAACCTCCACAATCCGGCTTTTCTTAATTTTTTCCCCTTTTTTTCCGGAGCGCGAATCCAAACATTTTCCAAACCAACAAAGAAAAGTTCGCACGCTGGCACTGAAGCCGGGACAGGCTGGCGCTGACGCCGGTCCCCCTCCTTCCGACACTTGACTCAACCTTGCAAGCAAGTGTGTGTGTGCCCCCATCTCCCGCCCCGGTAACTTCCATAGCGAATAACAAATACCCATAAAGTGCCCGTGGCGCAGCCCCTCCCTGCGGGCAGCGCACTATGCTGCTCGGGTGGGCGTCCCTGCTGCTGTGCGCGCTCCGCCTGCCCCTGGTCGCGGTCGGCCCCGCCGCGGCACCTGCCCAGGATAAAGCCGGGCAGCCTTGGGCTGCTGCAGAGGCCGCCCAGCCCCGCCGGCGGCAGGGGGAGGAGGCGCAGGAGCGGGCCGAGCCTCCGGGCCACCCGCACCCCCTGGCGCCGCCGCAGCGCAGGAGCAGCGGGCTGGTGCAGAACATCGACCAGATCTACTCCGGCGGCGGCAAGGTGGGCTACCTCGTCTACGCGGGCGGCCGGAGGTTCCTCCTGGACCTGGAGCGGGATGGTTCCGTGGGCGCCGCTGGCTTTGTGCCTGCAGGAAGCGGGCTGAGTGCGACCCGGCACCACCGGGACCACTGCTTCTACCGCGGTACGGTGGACGGCAGCCCCCGCTCCCTGGCTGTCTTTGACCTCTGTGGCGGTCTCGACGGCTTCTTCGCAGTTAAGCACGCGCGCTACACCCTGAAGCCGCTGTTGCGCGGGCCCTGGGCCGAGGCCGAGGCCGGGCGAGTGTACGGGGTTGGGTCCTCGCGGATCCTGCACGTCTATACCCGCGAGGGCTTCAGCTTTGAGGCCTTGCCGCCGCGCACCAGCTGCGAGACTCCCGGGTCCCCGCCAGGGCCTCGCGAGCGCCCCCCGGCGCACAGCAGCCCAGACCGACGCTGGGCGCTGGCCCCGCAGTTCCTGGACCAGTCGGCTCCCTCTTCCGATGGGGCCCAGGAACCCCAAACGTGGTGGCGGCGGCGGCGCCGCTCCATCTCCCGGGCGCGCCAGGTGGAGCTTCTCCTGGTGGCTGACGCGTCCATGGCGCGCATGTATGGCCGGGGCCTGCAGCATTACCTGCTGACCCTGGCCTCCATCGCCAACAGGCTGTACAGCCATGCCAGCATCGAGAACCACATCCGCCTGGCCGTGGTGAAGGTGGTAGTGCTGGGTGACAAGGACAAGAGCCTGGAGGTGAGCAAGAACGCGGCCACCACGCTCAAGAACTTTTGCAAGTGGCAGCACCAGCACAACCAGCTGGGGGATGACCATGAGGAGCACTACGACGCGGCCATCCTATTTACGCGAGAGGTAAGTTCACCCTGTGCGGGTGGTCCAAGCGCTGGTGGAAAGAGGTAGGTGGAGGTTCAGCCTTGCCAAGGGCCTCGTTTCTCCCACAAACCTCCTGCCACTGCCGATGTGCTTAACCGCTCCTCGCAGGAAACCCAGTCAGCCTTCAGCTTTGCTCCTGCAGTCAGGGGCTCCCCAGCAGCAGTCGCTGCCTTAAATGAGTAAACGTGCATCCACCATCCATCAGTCAGGCAGAATGTGTCTAGTCGGAGACATGGTGTCCTAGATGCGTAAGTAGGATAAGAAGGGACTGGAATGCATGGGGAAATGTGCATAGCTAAATGGAAAGAGGCGGAAAGAAAGTTTGTCTTTGGAATGCAAGATATTTCTCTCTCTCTCTCTCTCTCTCTCTCTCTCTCCACCTTCCCTTCTTTCTTGTTTTGGTGGGAGAGAGCCTCTCCTTCCCAGTGAACCTCAGTATAAACTTTGTCCAACCTAATGGGAAGGGTTTTATTGGTTCATCCATTGTAGTCACTTTTATCCACACCCTTTCTTTGTAAAGGTCCATACCTTCTTCAGTGAACCACTTCTGTGACATAAGTTGAGGAAAGACTCTCCAGAGGAAAGACTCTTCCCTCCCTCCTAATCTGGTTGTTTAATGGAGTTCTTACATGTCCACCTGGTGGAATTTCAGTTTCTGGAAAGGAAGGAATTCAGGAGGGCAGGGAGGCAGGGAAAATACAGGAACCTAATGCTGTCAGGTTCCTCAGCAACTCCTCTCCCGAGTCCTCCAATGCCCCACAAGCACCGCCTGTCCCTCCGGAGCTTCCAGGGAAGGGTCACATCCAACTTGCATGTTTGGGATTTGGATGAATATGTTTCTGAAGCCCCAGTGTGGAAAGATCTGGGCAAAGAGTCAAGACATGAGGAAGGAATGTTTGCCCAGGATTTCCCTCTTTTAAGGAAGATGGTTACAGAAAGGGAAAGAAAGTGATCTTTATAGGTCCAAAAGTTCTGGGGCGCACACAGTATCTATTTGCTCAATCATTCCATCACCATGTGAAGTGTGACTTTCAGACACAGAGTCTGGGCTCTTTTGGAGCCTGGCTTGCCCAGAGCTCTGAGTCTACTTCATGACTCTCCTCTGATTGGCAGCTTTAAGTCATGCCTCTCAGATGCCTGATAGAAACTGCCTTTTAAAGCTCATTCTTTAAGTGTTTGGGATCCATCCAGGGTAGCTGAAGGATTCGAAACTTTGAAATATCATGCAAAAGCTTGGTATGAAATGGGGCATCCTAGCTAGGATAGGAAATGCACTGATGATGGCTTGCAGGAAGTTTTGGAATCACACAGCTCCACTACCTAATTCTCTGTTTTTGCTGAGGCACCGCTGGTATGAAGGAAAAGTGTTGATAAATTTGGAATGGAGAAACACTTGTGGTCCATGGGGTGGACACAAATGTAAACCACATGTAAACAAGGGTGCCAGAGGGCAACAGCTTAGGAAGAACCTGGCAGCCACAATGCTATGCACCACGGAAAATCTGCCTTCTCATTAAGTGATGTAAAACCATCCTTTAATTTCTCAGCGCTACATAAATCTTTGACACGGAAGAACATTTGTTTTGTAGCCTTCCATATGAAGTGGAGTTCTCCTGTAAAAACTAGCCCTTTCTTATTTGGTTTCTAAGCCTTTTTTTTTTTTTTTTTTTTTTTTTTGCAAGCAATTTTCCACGTCTGGATTTCTTGCTTTGCTGCATCACAAGAAGCTGCCAAGAAGAAGGCTTCAGAGAGTTTGTGGAAGGAAGTTCTCTAAAGACAGGAAAAAAATACTTTTGTAGGCACACTACTCCAAAGACTAGGTCATTTTAATAGTTCAGTTTCATTTTTTAATACAAATGCACATTCCACAACTTTTAAGACAAATAAAAATTAATAGAAAACCCTATTCCTCCCTACCTCCTGCCCCATCATTTTCCTAACTGCTTCCCAGAAAGAAAGAAAGAAAGAAAGAAAGAAAGAAAGAAAGAAAGAAACAAAACTAGTCCATGGTTCTGAATGATCTGTCTGTTGCTTTTTCTGGATTTGTGTTTTATTTGGGAAGTTAGCAATTCCTATGTTCCAAGCTCTGGAACGTATCAGAAACATTTTAAGTAGATAGAAACAAGGGAGAGAGAAATTAGCGGTCTATCTTAATGTTAATAAGTATTATAATAACATACATTTTCTAAACTAGTCTGCACATGGAAAATATTATACATGGGCCCTCCCTGGCCTCCCTGCCAAGCAGAAGCATACTTTTGGTGAAGCAAATCTCATTTAGCTTGCGGTTGGCCCTCTGGTATATACATCTAACTTGAGGGGAACCAAATATTTGAAAAAGCATGTGTATAGTGAATATACATACTTCAATTCGAAAGAATGCTGTTAATTCGGGGACAGAGAAAAATATTACAAGACCCTTTTGTGGTGTTCATTAAGAGTACTTCAAAATGTAAAATTAAGCTCCATCTAATACTTCAGAATATGGAAAATGAGAGAACTAGAGCCGAAATAATCTGAGCTCTTCTACCATAGAAATCAGATATCTTACGACCTAAAAAAAAAAATGTCCGTGACTATTTTTTTTTTCAATGAGAAATGCCCACAGTTGGCACCAGGATCCAACTTTTACAACTCTGTTTTGAATGTAAGAAGTGCGTTGCTTAGCAGCCAGACGCCAAGCCATCAAATCCATGTTTTGATGGGCTCTGAGCACTGTTCAAATTTTGTGTCCAGATGTCTTCTCTTAAATTGCTTGTGTTTCGGGCTTGAAGCAAATGTGTGAGGATATGTTTTCCACTCCTGTTTACTAGCCTAGGCCACCTTGAACGTTGTGTCCAGGAGTCAGCAGAATAGTGCTGGTAAT
Source organism: Mustela nigripes (assembly GCF_022355385.1). Taxonomy (NCBI): domain Eukaryota; kingdom Metazoa; phylum Chordata; class Mammalia; order Carnivora; family Mustelidae; genus Mustela; species Mustela nigripes. The sequence goes on along the minus strand of NC_081558.1, from coordinate 202,243,889 downwards.
TCTTTTATCAAACTAGCACACTTCACTGAACCCCGGCACTGTAATTAGAGAAACTTTGCACCAGGCAATTCTCTGGCATAGGAGCCGTTTTCATTCTGGAATAGCATTCATGCTGGAATTCACACCACTTCTGCCATCAAACAGTAGAAATCTGATCGCCCCAGGATTTAATTTTGCTTTCCAGAATCCTTTCCTTGTCCCTGGCTTCCTCTTTTATATTTAAATAGGTTCTTTAAAACCCACTTGGGATTTCACGCATTCTTCTCTAGAAACAAAAACCCTACCTGGTGAATGACAAAATCAGAGATTGTTTAAGGTCCCCCCATCCCATACCTCACATGGATCAAAAGCATTGGACTGAAAATGAACCAGCTACAGACTTTGCAATATACAAGGTCCATTTACTTTCGTTAACTATGACTGTGCCGATTAATAGGCAGTTGTCTCTCAGCTACACCTCTCTTTATGTTGTTCTGCCCTGCAGTGCTCTCCTCTACCAGCCCGCCCCTTGTTAGGTTGTGACAATAGGGAGCCCTGAAGGGGGAGGCCAGAAGCTAGGAAGAAGAAGATGGATGTACCTTTTCTTATTTCCTTGCTGATGGGATTGACTAATTCAGTTGCATATATGAGTTCAAATCCCATTTGAAGTCTGCAGTGAACTCCAGTCCAGGGTTCCCAGCCTATAGATCAATTCCAATCAACAAAAATCTAAATAACTCAGAAATGGGAAGAATGGGAGCAGATTAAACAGCTCCAGCTGACATTTTAAAAACACATGTGAATTGCAAGTTCCTAAGAGAATAGATCTTAAAGGCTGTCATCATGAGAAAAATACAAAATGTAATTATGCATAGCGATGGATTTTAAATAGACCTATTGTGGCATTCGTTTCACAACATAGACATGTATCAAATCATCATGTTGTACCTAAAACTAATATAAGAAGTCAATTATATCTCAATGGATAAAGAAAGAAAAAAAGAAAGAAGAAAGAAAGAAAGAAAGAAAGAAAGAAAGAAAGAAAGAAAGAAAGAAAGGAAGGAAGGAAAATATGCTAAGGAATCTAATGTCCATTACAGACAATATACCACAACACACAGGACGTATGTCATCTTTGTCTTTCTCTCTCACTTTTGGTGCATATCTAGAAGTGCCTTCCATGTGTGAGGCATGCATTTATGCAGCTGAAGGCAGCAAGATGGGATATACCTGCTCCCTACCCACCTGGGCTTATCACCAGGGGAATCGAAGCGGGTGCATACATGAATCTCCCTAGTGTTGGGAACTAACTTGGGTAAATGTGACCCGAGTTATAACAAAGGCTGTGAAAAGAGAGGGGAGAAGTGATCAATTCTGCCTGTGGATCTTTATATAGACTTTGATACAGATGTATGATTGAGTTAAAACTCAAAGGATGGATACATTTTATTTGGATTCAGCCAGATTTATTGAGAATTTCTTAGGTACTATCCATCATCATAAGCCATTTTACAATTAATTCTTTCTATAATCTGCACCCATACTATCATCGTAATTGGACAGCTAGGGTCATTCATGAAAATTGATAGTCTTCTAAGACTAATAACTGCCAAACGGCAGGTAGAGAAGCTAGCCTTGTCTAGTGCTCTCTAAACAAGATATTGTAACTAATTTATTCAGTCGGTGTGTTCCTAATAAGCAGAGAGGGATTCAGAAAATTTGAATGTGACCCCTTTCCTAAGAGTCTATTCCAGGAAACAGACAGAGAAATGGAAAATTGTTATATAGCATGATGATTTTTATGGTACATGTGGTCATTAGATATCTTGGAAATACATTAGAAGGTTTCCTAACCCATCTGAGTTCAATTTGGAAGAAGGCCTAGGAGTTAGCTATAAGGAGGAGATAAGCGTTGCAGACGTGCCCAGGATCTTGTGCAATGGCCCAGGGGCAACATATGAAATGTAGGGGGTTAGAAGGGATATGATAGACAATATAAGAACAGAAGGGTGACAGGGTGTAGAGAAGATGGTAACAACTAGATTAGAAAAGAAATTATGTGTCCAGAGAGAGAGACAGAGAGAGAGAGATCTCAAGTTCTCTTCATTTAAGGACATTAACTAATTCTATTGGATTGGGACCCCACCCTTATGATCTCATTTAACCTTAATTAGCTTCTTAAGGGCTCTGTCTCCAAATACAGTCACACTGGGGATTAAGATTTTAATATATGAATTTGGGTTTTGGGGAGGGAGATGCAAGTTAGTCCAGAGCGCCACATTTAAGAGTTTAAATTGTAAATTAAATCCAGTGGGAATCTATGGAAAGGAAACAGCAGTGACCAGAAGTATGTTCCGGTATGAGCCGTCCAACATGAGTAGTTGAACTCAGCCCAGGGGGAGCCTTTTGCAGGCGATTTCAGTAACCTGCAGGAGGAGCCTTGAGATAACCAAAATTAAAGCATTAGCCTTAGAAATTAAGAAGCAGGGGCCAAATCAAGAAATTTTAAAATGAGGTGAATGCAAGTTCATTAAGCCTTTCTAGCAAAAGGAATGTTTGGGTTAAGGTTTGGCACCGAAGAGTTGATAAGATATGTAGGAAACTGTGGACAAGAGGGGTTATAACAGTGCAGTGGAGGCTGGTAGGAAGCCTGGGTTGCGTTGTGGAAGGTGGACTGCATGGTGCAGCCTAATCAGATCTGGGCTCTAGAAGGTAACTGACTGCAGCATACAGGCAGGGATGTTACAGGAGACAAAGGGACCACTTAGAAGCCCCAGATGGCAGTGCAGGCAGGAAGGAAGAACGGAAGGAAATGAGAAGGAGTAGGCAGTTACCTGAAACATTTGGTAGATGGAATCAGGACTTACACATCAGATGTGGCAGGAGAGAGAGAGAAGTGCAAAGAAAAGATGTCCAGGTTTCGTACCCAACACTCCATCTTCTTCTTCTTTGGAATATCTTTCTCAGCACATTTTGTAAATTCAGTAGGCTTCTAAATTGAGTCTTAAGGAATATACCATAGATAGAAAGACCATGCCGTGGTATTTGTCACAGGAAAAGAATTTACTTACCAGGCACAGATTATAAATGTAAAAGATAACAGTAATGTCCAGAAAAACATGCGTGATGATTTACCAGTAACCTAGTGAAGGTGGTTCAGGAATTGGGATGTTAAGCTATAGGTTTGAATTTTGACTTCAGCAGTCTCAAGTTTGCAACTTTGGAGCTTTGCAAGCCCTGAGCTTTTATTTCTCCACCTGTAAATTGGAGTGTTTTTATTTAATACCAACACAGGGAGAACTAGAAAGATGTAGAGAACACCTGGTCCAAATTCCTTATGTTAATGATGAAGGGACTTTGTCTCAAAGCATATAAACATCTTAGGTAATGAGTCTTACTAATAGCATTAGAATTGAAAAGTGATCTACTTTAAAAACAAAACAAAACAAAACAAAACAAAACAAAAGTGATCTACTTTGTATTCACTGTGTTTAATCAGCTTCCATTCCCATTCTCCAAAATGACTCTTCCAAGCATCTCCGCCCCGCAGTCCAAAACTTGCTGCCTCCCTCTTCTTTTCATCTTCCTTCACATTTATAGACAAAATGTCCCATGTTGGATCTCTGGGCCCAGACTGTCTCTCCAGCTTCCCCTGATTGGCTTCCACCCAATTCTCCAGTCATGACAAACGTCCTGTCATTTCGCCAAATAGAGCCTGCCTTTTACCATCCCCTGATGTATTGACCAGTCTTTCCTACCTAGGATACCCTTTAAGACTGTCAGACTTCTGTTCCTCCCTCAATATCTAGTTACTCTTGTGAGACACTTTTATTGATTCACTCCAGGAGAGCATGTCAGTTCCCTTCTGCATCCCCTCAAAAATCTGTTCATCATCGCATGCCATAATCTGCTTTCCTCTTGGCATATCTGTTCTGCTCACTAGACCATGGTATGTCTTAAGGTCAAGATCAGATGATATTTATTTATCACAGTGTCAGCAGATTGTGAGCACATGGTAATTGTGTTAGGGATAAGTGAATCTGGACCCCTTGGTCCCTAATCCAGTTGGGCTCTGTATGTTTGATATTACCTAGTTGTACCCATAAGCGATAGAGATTGTGTAACATGGGTCCTTATAATAGTCAGACTAACTACCAGGCCCAATTAATGTAGTTTCTCTTGAGATCTAAATCAAAACCTCTACTATTGGGGGTTGCTGTATAGGTAGCCCAAAAGACAGATGTCACCTCAAGAATTGGATGCACAGTATAAATGTAAATTATGGTATGTAAATGTATGTATTTTTTGTTTGTCTTTAATATTTTTATGCAATCCCAATTTTTTAAAAAGATTTTATTTACTTATTTGAGACAGAGAGAGAGAGAGAGAGAGAGCATGAGAGAGAGAGAGAGCAGGAGCTGAGTGAGGGGCGGGGGAAGAAGTAGACTGCCAGCTGAGCAGGGAGCCCTGTCCGTGGCTCAGTCCCGGGACTCCAGGATCATGACCTGAGCAGAAGGCAGATGCTTAACCAACTGAGCCACTCGATGTTTGTATAATTCATGTAACTTAAATATGTACCACACCAGATTAACTCTATTACTAATCCCTCTTCATAGGAATTGAGACGAGAGACAGACATCTAAGGCTAGTTAAACCCTCTCTGTGTCCTTCTCTTGAGCTCCATGCTTTACCATGCTTACAAGATCATAATATCTATAGAAAAAGAAGTTGCTATTATTTAACTCCAGATTTCATTGTATAAGTATTCTTGGTTAATTTGGGCTTCCATTGCTGCAATTAAGATGACATCTGCTTTTCTCCCCTTGTGTTTCTTTTGGCTCTTTCCCTCAGCATGTTTATGCTGCTTGAAAGACCAGCCTCCCAGTCAAGGCTAGAAATCCTGTAGCTTCTCTTACTCATTCCACTTTGTGCATTCTCATGTCTGTTTGGTCCATTTTCCCAACCTAGTACCAACCATTGGGATTTGTTAAATTGTACTATCTTCTGGACATCTGCTTCTCAAGGTAGCATACTTCACTGGATCCCTGCCCCTGCCCCCTTCTCCATCCAAAGGATGCTACGAGGCCTTCTAAATTCCAGAATGAATCAAAGATATTGACATATTCTTGGTCCTCTAAATGGCCACACCTGGTGAAAGGCCACCATGTCAGAGATGTTCTTGTCAAGTCTTCATTGGTCTTGCTGACCACCTCTGCTGTATTTTTGAGTTACAAACAATGTTCCAGTCTTATTTCCTGGCCAACATCACAAGCCCACCTAGTGAGCTTCTGCATACTTTAGCAACCCTTTCATTTCACTAAATCTTTCTTTGCATTGCTATCTACACCATAGTGTTAAGAAATAGCTCTTGTATGAAAAGAACCACCTTTAGCATAAAAAAGATGTAGCTTACCTTCAGATCTAAACTGACCAAGCAGAAAAACTCTGGTCAGCACTTGTAATTTAATTACCTTTTAGGGGGACAGTGTATGTGATTCACATTTTTCCAGTATTCCCTGCCTCCATATCCATAAGATGGATGGATGGATGGTAGATGGATAGATAGATAGAGAGATGCTATTGCCCCTTTAGTATCCTTACTCCTGTTCTGAATAATAAAAAAAAAAAAATCCTACAAACTTCAAATAAGGTTTGCAACTGTAAATGTTGTTATAAATCTCCACCAGTAAATAGACATCAGTGTGATGTGCTGTATTCTTAATAAATTTGATGCACAAGCTGAGGTTTAATACATTGGAATGAACATTGGATAGCACAAAAACACAGGCATTCATTGCCAGTCTTGGAAATGAAACCGTAACGGGGTATCAAGGTTTGAAATTGTGTGAATGAGATTGAGAGGTTACTAGTTTACATAATTATAGTTACAAAAATATATAGAGTATGGCCGTGTCATCAAGAGGTTTAATCAGTGTGGTTTAAAAAAAAAAAAAAATTGTTTCTGTTGATAATTTTGTCACAGGCACCCATTGCTATGGCAAAGGGCCAAATGCACTTAATGCAATTCAAGGATAACAAGGAGCGTTGATAGCTTCTAACGAGCAATTGCTACAGCAAAGAGAGATATGAAGAATCCAGTTTAAACTCTATTGACGAGGGCCGTTTCCATTCGCTGTGGCTCTTCATCTGAGCTTGTTCTTGACATGTGGAATAAGAAGGGAAAACAATTCTTGCATTTTATTATCTAGATATAATGAACTTCAATTTGTGAAAATAAACATAAATCTTATTTTTTTTTAAATGTGTGCAGAAATAACCCATGGTGTCTAGCAATGACAACTAAGTCTGTCGTCTTAACGTTACTGAAATGATTGGAGAAAAACAGGATTAAAAATGTATTTTACTATATTATTATCTCAAAGACTGATTATTATGCAAAAGTGTATTCCAATTTCAATTTTAAAAACTACTAATTTGTTCTCAACAGCTGTAATTTGAGATCCCACGGGATGACATATGAGGATACACAGGAAAGTTGGGGAGGCTATCGCTGGTTTGGGGACTTGATTCACCAACCCTACTTGGCCTAAATTTCCACTGTCTGAAGCTATAATAATATGGTGACAGCAATGTAATTCATCACAGCTGGGATCTCATAATATATGGAACACAATAAGGACCTGAAAATGTACTAGAAAGAAGATAATAGGGTATATCTTTTAGATATTCTTTACCTTGGCTGGATTTGTGTGCAGGAACATAGGGAAGATTTAGAAGAGTATATTGACATTGAGTAGGTGATTTTGGTTATGTAGTAATAGTATCTTACACTGACTTCCAGGAATCTGTTGAGATCTTGCTAGCGTGTTGCATATCAAAGTGTGTGAGCTCTGCATTGCATCTGACTGTATGTCACAATTCACCTCAATTAAGCAAATGTTGGTTGAGTTTGTAGCATAAGCCAGACGTGGTGATAGTTGGGGATGCAAACATGGTAGCTGTAATAGAAACAATACTTATTATTGCAATTGGTAAATAGTCATCTTTCATAATAGTTGATTTAAAAAAAAATCCTTTCCTTCTATGATTATTCACTCATGGCTTACTAGGATATTGTCTTGCTCTTGTGGATGTCAATGTACATGATGTTAATTAATTTTCATTGAAAACAGTAGTCAAGTACTAGAAGTTCTAATGTCTTTTAAAGCTCAAATAGCATTTAAATGAAAGATTATTACAGATCTATCATGTCAACAATTTTGGTTTATATTTTCTCTTAAAGTTGTCTTCTGATGTCTCTTTCAATCAAATTGATAATTTTTAATGATCATTTTAAGGGGGTATGATCATGTTTTCCTTTGAGAATCTCTTAAGAGCTATACAGCTTCTCACTAGGAAAAAAATGCACACACTCACTTGTATAAAAACAATATATTACATATATTTTCTGAAGATTAATAAGATTGAGAAATCTACATGAAATCTACATCTTCAATCTACATGAAATGCTATGAGTACGACTGTATACATTTTTGGAGACACAACCCACCTCCATTTGGAAATCAGGAGATGCTCTTCCGAGGAATTATGCTCTTGGATTACAATTTAGTTTCCCATTTGAATTACGGACACACTGACGTTTTGTCACAAATAGGTGGTTGCAGTTTGCCCCAGTGATAGAAGATAAATTATTAGGCCAGTCTTCTGATAAATTTAGCATGAATTTAAGCCTGAAGAGTAGGGCTTTAGTAAGCCTGACTCTATGTGAAAGTGATCCCAGACAAATGTGCCTGAATATATGCTCCAGAGCTTTGGGAAAGCTACCGCGGCTGTTGTAAGGGACAAACCACAATCTTAGGACATCTTTTTAAATGTAATTGAGTCCCATCATCCTTCTGTGCCTCTGGGGCCCAGAGTAGCTGGGAAGAACTAATGCCGTTCGTTTGTCATTGGAACATTTCCAGAGCTGAACAGGTGATACCATAAACATATCCACTCTTGCTGTCTGGAGTGAGCAAGAGGCTCTACAAGGTGGCTCCTTCTGGATGGCAATTGATTTTAATGATTTCTTTCTTTCTCCGGGGCAGGATTTATGTGGGCATCATTCATGTGACACCCTGGGAATGGCAGACGTCGGGACCATATGTTCTCCGGAGCGCAGCTGTGCTGTGATTGAAGATGATGGCCTCCATGCGGCATTCACCGTGGCTCACGAAATTGGTATGCAGCGCCTTTTCCCTTCCCTCGCCAAATCAAACACGCATAACAGCTGCAACAGGAACCCAAATACTTGGCAATTAATCCCAGATTTCTCCAGGTTCAGACGCTCTGTTGGGGATTGCATTTGTTTATATTTGCACTCTCAGGGTTAACTAGTTAACGAGGAGGATGGCAAATCAGGCACCCAGGAGACATTTCCTTTTTGACAGTGTCATTGAAGAGTTTAAGAGAAATTTGCTACTGCTCCTGTCTTCTTAAGCTTCTGGCAATGACTCTTAGATGGAATTTGTCACAGTTGATTATGGTATGCAGGAATGCCCCCTCTTAAAAGCTACTGAGGCTCTACCGACTCATCCAGGGCTAATCAGTTTGCACAGAAATTTGTCATGTTTATTTCATTGTGAGTGATCAGAGCTCCTGTCAAAGGGGAACAATAGCTCACGATAAACAGTCCTATCTCCTTTTTAATAGCAAAGACAGAGAAACCAAGACCGGCAATCAACAGGGCTTGTCTTCATATGTCACCCGATTTGTGTGTCATAAGAAACACACCTAAATCTTAAAATTAGAATTTTTGGACCAGGCTCATTGTTGAAAACTATCCTGCCAGTTAGGATATGTGTTTTCCAGGTGATGACCCGGGTTCCTAGGTATATGAGTAGTTCAGTACTTTAGAATTAGATGTTGGAATCAGACACATCTGGGCTCAATTCTTGCTAGAGTACTTTCTACCAGTCTTATTATTGGTCTTATTATTTAAACTCTTGAAACTTGTTTTTATATCTGAAATACAGGAACAAGGGTGACGATTTCATGGGATTATTTCAGGGACCAGATTGGGTAGGTTACAGATACCAGCTGTTATTTACACCCACGTACACTTCTGTTTTTGCTTTTTAGTTAACTAGTTCGTTTCGCTTTAAAAGTGTGTATCACCTTTAGCATCATCCTTTTGGGAGGAAAGTATGGTTTGATACTTTTTTTTGCTGTATTTTTATTAAACGGATTTAGCTTTTAACCTAAAACCATAATTTTTAAAGAGAAACTAAAGCTTCTTTTTCACATTCCTAGTAGTAGGCAGAGAACATTTCACAAGGGGTAGATTTCTAGCTGCTATGTTTTCTTTGGAAAGTTAAAGTAACTTCAAAGCAAAGATGTCATTGTATAAGTCAATATATTACAGCAGTGAAAATAGAAATCAGTAGTTAAATTTCAATTCCTAAGTATTAATTGTGACCTTAATTTTCTTAACTGACACTCTTCTTACCCTCTAAGGAGAAAAAAAAAGACACAAAAACATAAACCTTTAACATGAATAACCATCCAACGGCATCACTGATAATAATTTACACGTTATTAATTAGACTTCTTTAGCTTCAAGATGGAGTCCCTTCTCTGCCTCAGGGGTCTCTGTTTTGTCTCATGCAAGATATTCACATCCTCAGTCTCCATCTCTTGTATGTAAGGCAGGCGAACAATAAGGTGTGACTCTGGTGTGCTTCTCTAGAAGACCCGGTATATCCGAAAAACTTTTAAAAACACGTACGCCAACTGAGCTTCTGGCCCCTGGGAGTATGTTTTCACCTATCTCTCATTCATACCTATTAAACTGATAATAACCAGCCGAATATAGATCTTTAATCAGTATTTCTTACCTATCTCTATCAGTGTGCGGGAGGGGCGGGGGGGGGGGTGGTATGTCAATGGGAGAAACACAAGAGCTGCCCAAAGCAACATTCAGAATGTACGGTGGAAGCTAAGAAGAACTGGACCAAATCCTTAAGAGGATTTGGGCAGGGATGATTTCAAAAGCAGTAATCAGTCACCATTATTCAGAGTGATGGAACTTCCAAAAGAAACGTTCTCAATCCCTTGGTAGGCAAAGGCTGGTTCATTTTGGACTGGGGAAGCAACACCCTGATCATCATCTGTCCATAACGAGCCCTAAATCCTGATCTTCTCAGGAAGGGATTACGGAGTTCTTGAGGGAAGGGCTGTTTCTTCCTTCAGTCCTGCAGTGAACCACTCTCACAGGTTGATAGCATTGGGGAGGTTTCTCTGTAAGGGTATCACCGTGGCAGTAAATGCAACTTCTTTGGGGCTGCACTGACTCTCAAGGCAACTGGGCTGGAATGTAGAACCTTCCAGCATTACCTTTCCTGGCCCTCCTAAATTCCTAAACCAAGGGTGGACACTGGCCGACCTGAAATTGTGAGAGGTAGGAAGACAGGAGCTTATGAGAACAAATGTTTTATTAAAACTGTACATGTACGGTAAGAACTTTTCTTAACAGTGCAAGATTGGATACAGTTTTACATGGGAATGGTGAAGGAGAAATGTAGGCTTCTTTTTTTTTTTTTTTTAAGATTTATTTATTTATTTATTTGACAGACCGAGATTATAAGTAGGCAGAGAGGCAGACAGGGAGAGAGAGAGGAGGAACCAGGCTCCCTACTGAGCAGAGAGCCCGATGTGGGGCTTGATCCCAGGATCCTGGGATCATGACCTGAGCCGAAGGCAGAGGCTTAACCCACTGAGCCACCCAGGTGCCCTGAAATGTAGGCTTCTATGTGAAAAATCAAACTTGAATCTTTGCTCCATGACTATGCCCTGGCTTCCCTTTAATGTCTTGGTTGAACCAGCTCTATTTCCTTCTTTAGAATTCTCTATGATCCATCCTTCCGTCAAACATTGCCTATTTAATTTGTCTTTCTGCATTACATATAGCCAAATCGGAGAAATTTAAGATCTGGGGAGGGAGGATATGGACTTAATTTCCCTTTCATAAGGGGATCTGGCTTTCATGTGCTCTATTTTCTAATTGCTTTATTATTCTTTAATTTCACTTTTTGCCTAAATATTGTGAGCATGTGTTACAAAGTACAAGCCTTAAAGAAATTAGAGATGATAACCTCACAAAATATTTCCTAATCATCTGTCTGTAATTACAGTCTTGCCTCCGCAGCCAGTGTGATCTTTGGTAACGCTGCTGGCAGATCTGTTCCCAGTGCTTTATTTTTAGATCGTTGCGTGAAAATATGGGTCTGAGCTAACCATGCTCACGTGTTCCCCCCTTGCCCTTCCACTCCATTCTTATGTCATTTCCTCCCTCCCCTTTTATTAGACACTTATGTATATGTAAACACTTTCCAGATTGGGAGGTTAAATGTACAGATCATGGATGGTGACAAAGTGACCTCCGTTTTGCCCAAGTGCCTTGAATCTTCTTGAGCCCATTCCCAAATGCGCAATCCGCATCGTGTACCCAGTGGAAATACATGACTGCGCTCAAAGCATAAGCAATGGAGAAAGTTTCCAGACTGTTCCCGTAATTTTTCTACTTTATTTCTCCTATACGGAGCAAGAGGATATATTTGGTTAAGATTAAGGCTTTAATGAGGTGTCTCGGTGGCTCAGTCGTTGAGTATCTGCCTTCAGCTCAGGTCATGGTCTTGGAGTCCTGGGATCAAGCCCTACATCGGGCTCATGATCAGCAGGAAGCCTTTTTCTCCTTCACCCACTCTCCCTGCTTGTGTTCCCTCTCTTACTGTGTCTCTCTCTGGCAAATAAACAAATAAAATAAAAAGCTTAAAAAAAAAAAAAAAAGAATAAGGCTTTCATCAATCGACTTACAGTTTCTCATGCAATGCTCTACCGCTGCTTCCTCGAGCAGATAGTGGTTGAAAATACAAAGTCGTTCTATCTGAATCAAAATTTTCCTTTGGCCTTTTATGCCCTCTACCTGAAAAATGTCCTAACTTGGAAATGAACATGTAAGATAAATAGCGGCAAGTCTGAAATACCTATCTTAAACCTTTTCTACCCATCATGTAAAAGTCAGGATGGTTTCAATGAACAATTCTGAAAAGTGACTCTTCCTGGATCACATGTTAATGTGGATACATCTCTTTTCCTGCTAATTGTTTCTTAAAAAAGATGAGGTGCCTCGGTGGCTCAGTCGGTTAAGCATCTGCTTTCGGCTCAGGTCATCCAGGGTCCCAGGATTGAGACCCATATTGTCTCCCTTCTCAACAGGGAGTCTGCTTCTCCCCCTGTCGCTCCCCCTGCTTATGCTGGCTCTCTTTCTCTGTCAAATAAATAAATAAAATCTTAAAAAAATTAAAAATTAATAAAAAGCTGGACTCTGGAGTTATATCATCAAATGATGCCAGCACAAGCTTCTGGAAAACAGATTTTGATATGGATAGACTCTACAGAGGCAGTAATAATTTGTCTTCCCCATGGCTCTTATGTATATGTAAACATTAACTTAAATCATCAGGACAATTTAAAAAGTTGCTTTAAAGCATCAAGAACACGGTCCCCACCCCTGTGCCTTGACTGGAGGCAAGAATGTGGTAATGGCCATTTTACAACCCAAGTGTGAACTGTAGAAAGTTTTCAAATGAATGTAAGTTTACATTTTGAGTTTATATTTTTAACTTGTCAAACTTTTATTATTGGCTTGTAAGACTAAAGATTTCACCTGCTACCCACATGGTTCTTCAGAATAATAATTTCATTGATGTTGTGCCAGCTTCTAATATGCTAGGGGGAACAATCTGATTTTATTTAGGCTAATGAAATCCATAATTTGTGAACTTGCTGAAGCTTGGCTTTATAGTAGTTCGTTATAAAATGTGCTAAGTGAATCTCTCCACCATGAAAGACGCCAAATGTTTCCTAAGCCAAAGTCAGTCAACTTAGAAAATCAAAGCCAAGGGCGCCTGGGTGGCTCAGTCAGTTAAGTGACTTTGGCTCAAGGTCATGATCTCAGGGTCCGGAGATTGAGACCTATATTGCACTCCCCGCTCAGTGGGAAGTCTGCTTCTCTCTCGCCTTCTGCTCCTTCCCCCCTTAAGCCACCACCCCCGCTACTTGCTCTCTCACTTGCGTTTTCTCTCTCTCTAAAATAAATACATAAAATCTTTTTTAAAAAAAAGTCAGAGCCAAACATTCAGCTGGAGGCTGAGGAAGTGGCTGAGGCAACAGCATGGCTGCCCATGTTTTGCTGTGGTTAGACGGAGTTCTCTGGTTGTGCTGATCTGCGTGTGACTGAGCTCCCATGGATGATTAGATTAAACAAGGCTGGGTTTTGAAAAGCTGCAGAGGCCCTAGAAATACCGTAGATGGAAGCCAATTCCCAGAATCAGATGTCAAGACTGACTGTGAGATGTGAAGTGAAAGAAAACTGGATTAAACTTGGTATTTACCCCCCCCAAACCTATAGCTTTAATCAACATGAACTGAGCCTTTTTTTTTTTTTTTTTTTTTTTTCTGTCCAGCCTGGAGCAAGGCCACACTGTGTCTTTCTCAGCCCCCAGATGAAAGGTGGGAATGGGTCTATACTAATATGTCCAGCAGCACTGAGAGATTGTTTAGTGTCAGTTCTGTATTTTTAAAATCCTATCCCAATTTCCCTTCCTCTTGGGTAGGCCTAGAGATTGTCCGTCACACGCGTGGAAATCCAAGTTGAAGGTCGCATAAAAAGTAAATACATCACAAACGTAATGCGTGATTTTTTTTCCTCTAATGAGTAGTCAATTTCCCCCTTCTCTCCTAAATCAGAAGTGTCTAGTAATATCAAAATTTATCAAGTAAGTAAAAACTGACACACAGAGATACAAGTGTTTTTAAGAAGTTTCCAGACCTGTCTGAGGCCAACAACTAGTATACAACAAGGGTCAGATCTGAACCCAATTCACCTGGCTCTAAAGCCCAGGGTTTTTCTGCTTTCCTATAATGGTCTGTTAGTGTTCATTTTTCAGGAGGTAAACCTGAATTTGATTCAAAAGGAGATGGACACAGCTTGCTATAAGGTGAAAAAATTGAGTTTTCTTCCTTCCAAATTAAATAATTGATACAACATGTACTTACCATGTATGTTTAATGTTTTGAAACGGGACTTTGGGAATTTTATCACTTCTATATAAAGATTTGCATCTGAATAGACGTGTATAATCCAATTATTAGAGCTCCCGAATCTCTTCTTCAAGGATTCTGGATTCTGATCCCATGTGAGTTGTTGGCTCACTCTTCAACCCCTGGCAAGATCTTCTTACACCTCAATAATCCCAGCTGGAAAATTAGGTAAAATAAAAACATGACCTCATTAAGAAACAGATGCTTCATCTGAGCAGTGCTTTCTTAAGTAAACACATTACAGAGCTTGTGACTTTTTTTTTTTTAGGATGTGGTTCTGTGTCCCCTTGTTCATTGGTCAGTTGGGGTCAAGAGACAAGAGTTTGAAATTCTGTTTAATTTTCAGACCAAAGTTTAGAAAAACAAACAGATTTCCTTCCTGAGGTTAATGTGATAAGTCAGCCCTTGTGGTACAGTAACACCTGAGCTGAATAAAAAGCTGGACCAATATTTTCCTTTCTCATTACGTGTCTTCACCCAGTGTACATGATCTCAGATTTTCTAACATCAGATTCATTTGTGAATTTAAGGAGGCAAAATACTTTTTAAGTCTATATTGTGAATATCAGTGATGAAATGTATTTAATGAAATGTTGCCTTTAGTTTAATTTAATGTTGCCATTTGCCTTTAAGAAGATAATTATTATACTAGAGAAATTATCATTGACTAATTATTGGCTAATCCTGAGATAACAATATAATTCAGACTCTTATCCTAGAGACCTTGCTTTGACATAATTTACTGTGAAATTCCTTTCCTTAATGTCATCCAAATAAACTCTTTCCTGATGTCACTTTGTGTGATGGACATTCGTTAGCAAGATTGTTGTATTTGCGATTTGATTTAATATCTATTAAGAATAGATCAGTATTCTCTCCAAAAGCATTTTCAACTTACATCTTGATTTTTACAAATGATTTCAAAAAGCAAGATAGAGTTCTGAGGTCTGCATCACGTGGGAAAATATTGGATTACACGGTTGCATTATTCTCTGAGTTTCCCTCTGACTCCTGTAATACCTTTTATTTCCTTCTTTTGTATATAAATACAAATGCTATTAACTAGTGCATCCACTACTCAAGTGTGTTTGTTCCTTCATCTCCTCAGGATTTGAGATGAGAGGTTACCAATTACACCAATCAAGAACTAATGATTGACTAAGAAAGACAGCATCATGAGCGAGATTACTTTAAGCCAACAAACTGGTCTTCAATCTTTTGCATGTCTACTAATCACAAAATAATAATACCTCCAAATAAAAATATGAATAAAAATACAAATACTAATTCGTCCTTAGAGCAAGACCTTGGGGCCTCTACTTGAAACCCTGACAGGGAACTGCCTTCTTAAATTTAGTACCTGCATTGTTGCTTCTCAGGACGGTTCTACTGCCTGAGCTTGGTTAAGCTTCTTCAAAACTCTTACCTTCAAAATTGCTCTGACTTCTCTTCACTCCTCTTTTCTACATGGACTCAAGAAAGAAATATCTATATTGCCTTTCTTTGTGGGTTTCATGGCCCTGTCACCCTGCCTCCTCCAAGGACCTCACGTCTCAACTAACTCTGCTCTGTGTTGTTCCAAAAACTCATCATGAGATACAGCTCGATAAAACAACCAGTTAATTTAGGGCTTGTAAACATTCTCTCCAACAATTCTTTATATTCTTCCCATGCTGTCTTATTCTCTGGGACATATTTTGTAAATCCCAGCTGTGCTAATCCTGCTAGAGGCTGCTTAGTGGAAAAATGCTTAGTCTCCAACCCACACCTGTGATTTTAAACATCTCTGTGGGTGATTGATGAACAAGCTCTCACTGCAAAAGGCAGATGTCCTAGGAGATCGGTGACATCATGATGCATTCTGATTAAGCCTTTCACAACACCGGCTTGAACTGTATTATTGTCAGCTACAACATTATAGTTTAAATTTCTTGGATTTCTGGATTTTCTGTTCATAATCTTTTAGCACCATGGTGTGTTTTCTCTAATGTGAATGTCCTTTTAAAACAGCTTGTGCCTTTGTATATATCTTGCCATTTCTTGCTCAAAAGATATGAGCAAATTTCAGACCAACATTAGATGTCTTAGCATCTTGATTGGGGGATCCCATTTGAAAATAACCACCTCTTTTGCTGTTCCCGGTCCTTAGTATGGCTGTCACGTTCCTCCTGAAGAGCATCCAAACGTCCCTCCCATTGATCTTCCATTTTAATTCCTGTCCAGCTCCTGAAGGGAAGTCACATGGGTCTCTCTCACTGTGTCCTGGTTGCAGTTACTGGAACTAGCTGCCTGTTTCCATGGGTGCTTAAATGTTCTTCGCGTTGACCATGACTCCTGGTGTCCTTGAGAGAGCATGCCTCTCCCAGCAAGCTGACAGACTTTCTTCATGGAAGACAAAACATTCCTCCAAAGAGTCTGTCTCTCAGTTGACCTTCAAGCAGCCCGTTCCTGACTCACTTTGCAGAACTGACAAAATTCACATCTTCTTTTAGTTCTTGTTGAAGTGGAACTAAGGTTTGTTCATGCTCAGAATGGCAATCTTTTTGGTTGTCCATATAAAAATACCTTATATGTATCTTTGGCAGCAATTAAGTTACATTGATAAATTAGCAAATTTAGAGAGCATAAAATTCACAATATTATGCCAAGTCACATGCCAAAAGATTCATAAAACTGTACCAAAATATTTTTAAATAAATGGCTTTCCTTATATAATTGAAATCTTTATAAAATTAGATGCCTCCTCTTTCTGTATGAAAGAAAAATTTGAGGTACTCTGCCAGATTTCTCAAAGAGAATTTGGTGTTTGCGACATGGCCTGTATTTTATTTATTTATTTATTTATTTATTTTTAAAAAGTTTATTTATTTATTTGACAGAGAGAGAGATCACAAGTAGGTGGAGAGGGAGGCAGAGAGAGAGGGAAGAAGCAGG
This sequence comes from Mustela nigripes, assembly GCF_022355385.1. NCBI lineage: Eukaryota > Metazoa > Chordata > Mammalia > Carnivora > Mustelidae > Mustela > Mustela nigripes. Next base: position 202,226,873 of record NC_081558.1, on the reverse strand, counting down.
CTCCCTGCCAAGCAGAGAGCCCGATGCAGGACTCGATTTTAGGACCCTGAGATCATGACCTGAGCTGAAGGCAGAGGCTTAACCCACTGAGCCATCCAGGTGCCCATACATGGCTTGTATTTTAAACCAGAAATCTGAAACTTATCCTCCAAAGGAAGTGAAAATCACTTGGATGCTATAATAAAAATTTATCTAGGGGCACTTGATGGTTCAGTTGGTTAAGCATCTGCCTTCAGCTCAGGTCATAATCCCAGCCCCATGTCAGGCTTCCTGCTCTGAGGGAAGTCTGCTTCTCCCTCTGTTTCTGTACCTCCTCCTGCTCATATTTTCTCTCTCTCTCTCTCAAATAAATAAAATCCTAAAAATATTCATCTAGAAAGTGCTAATTATTTACATATATATGGAGGAAAAGACTATTGCTTTGTTAAGTAAATATGGCGATCTTATGAACTAGAATTAGAAGTCACATACTTTTCTAAAATACAAAACCTGGATTCAAATAAATGTTATGTGGCAGAGGTCACCTTAGGCCACTTTCCCTCTTTCTTTTCTATGCCAGGGGAAAAAAACCCAGGTGTGAAATTTCCACACAAATCCCACAATGTTAGCTGATAAAGATTCTACGGTCGAAAAGTTCAAGGAGCACAGGGTGCCTTCTCAGAGTGCCTCTTCTAAGTATTAGACGTACCAAGTAACTTCAAGTCATTTTGAGCCGGGCATGATGAAATGTTCGGGTTTTTTCTGACCTGTGGGTTGCAGGAAAAAGAAATCAACACACCACCCAAAACTTGGACGAAGCCCTGCCAGTCTGTTGCATATGACTTGGGCCATACTTCACAGACTCTGATGCGCATTCGTGCTACTGGGCAAATAAAACGTGAGAGCAGGACGGTTTCCCACCGAAAACTTGCTAGGTTGGCAAATGCTATTGAAGTAAATAACTGCATAAATACCATAAAAATGTGGAGCTTTGGAAGGTCACCGAGCCCTAGCTACTTAACTTCAGCCATAGCAGCAAGCAGCTGCTTCAGTGGACAATTTTGTTACGAGGTGTTGGTGATTTAACAAGTTGGCCAAAAGTACTTGGAATGTGGCATGAAAGATTTCATCTCTGTTTTACTGTTGCATGCTGGACCTTTTTTTTTTTTTTTTTTTTTTTTTTTTTTGGCAGCATGGCCAAAAGTCCCTGCCTTTGGCATACAGGAGCCCAAAAAGAATGCATTAATCACTTTTCTGTAGTATTTTATACACCCTTTTTAATGCTATGTGTACGATTCTATAAAGCTTTACTAAAAAAGAAAAGCAACTGAGATCTACTTGTCTGCTTTTTTAGAGTCTATACAAACCACTGCCTTGGAATTTTTTTTAAAACAGTATTTTAGATTTACTGGTGAGTGTCATTTTATCCTTAGATGATGTGAAAATTAATCTTATATAATAAGAAAACAATTTTGATGATAAGAATGTGGTTAGGATACCTAGCTTGATAGACTGGAAATGCAGTGTGGGATTACAGAGACCATGTGTGGTGGACCGAGGCAGAATGATAAACTGATAAATTTGGACAATGACTTATCTTTCTAGTATTTGTTTTCTCTTTAAGCTTTAACACTCCATGATGGGCATCTTGGTATTTTAGACATTTCTACAATGTAAATGGGTGTGTTTTCAAAATATATCATTCCTTTGTGGGATTAGTAAACATGCAGAACTTTGCAAATGAAAGAACTGAAAGAATTGGAAGGGTGAAAGCAAGCTTATCTTTGCCTGGAATCGGCAAATTCATAATTTCTCTTTCTTTTCCCCCCAGATGACTGGGGCTCAGTCATCTGGGGGGAATCATCTCTCAGATTGTTAGCTACCTATTAACTTGGCCAAGAAAATAGAAGTTACTGATATTCAAAAACCATCTATTAAGTGCTTGCAACTTGCAGAACATTGAGTTAAATACAGAGATTTCAACAGTAGATGGAGGAGATGCTCTCTGATCTCATGGGGCTCGTAATTGATCGGAGAAGGCAGAAAATTAGACAAGTAATCAGAATAATATGTAGTGAGGGCTATGACATAATCCCACAGTTGCCAATTCTGGATTCTAAATAAGGCCCGTTTCTACATGTCATTGAGCATGTGTGATCCAGATGGATTATGGGAGCATCCACTCCTTAATGTAATTTTTCAGTTTTCCCCTAAATGTTCACCCAAAGTGACTGCTCTGACTACACACAGCTTTAATTTCCCTGGGGGTCCAGCCTGTGCATGAGAAGGCAGTTAAAATGAACTCATGCACATTTGGAGGGGGTGGTGCTGGGAGATGGGAAACCAAGTGCTCGTATAATTGTCATAGAAAAGTGGAAATGCAAAATCACCCATTATTGCATTCCTTCTCTTCTCTGCTTTAGGACATCTCCTTGGCCTCTCCCATGATGATTCCAAGTTCTGTGAAGAAAACTTTGGTTCCACAGAAGATAAGCGCTTAATGTCTTCTATCCTAACGAGCATTGATGCATCCAAACCCTGGTCCAAGTGCACCTCAGCCACCATCACAGAATTCCTGGATGATGGCCACGGTATGTATCATTTAAGACAACACGGGCTCAATAACAACACTTAGGGGAGATTATTACCAGTGTTACTTTATGACATCCTCATGAAGCCCACCATGCCTCCTGAGACAGTGGTTGTTTAGATAGGGTCAGGAGAGGAGCAGAGGGATGGTCTGTTGGTGTATAATGCCAACGTCCTTGGTGGCATTGTAGCTATGGTATTTTTGCTTTGGAATTGAGAAGTTCAAAAGAGAAGCAGTGTGGGAGACCACACAGAATGCCTCGCCAGTGCCCTGAAAGCCTGGCTTTTATTCCCTCTTTCACCACTAGCTTCCTGTGAGAATGTTGGCAGACATCTTGTTTCCCTGCTATTAATATGACTCTCAGAATTATTTGTTACATGCCTATTATAGGGGTGTGGTTAAGACGTAGGTGACAATTCTGTCGGATCCTCTTTATGGCAACAGAAAACCAAAAAGGAAGCTCTTTAGATTTGCATTCACTGGAAGAATCTGGCTTCATCCTGACAGCAGATTCTCCGGGAAGTAGAGTGAAAACTGCAGAACAGAAAGAGAAGAATCAATTTGAATGGCGGGAAAACACTTTAAGAACTTCAAAAGAAAATCTTTGACTGTTACCCGCTAGATACAGTTCAAGAGCATAATCTATTTTATTAAATTCTGCAAATCGGGGATTGGTCCTGTAAATTACATAAAAATACCAAAGAAGTAGAGGTTTTTAGAAATAATAAATTCTGACCCTTAAGTAGTCTTCAAAACAAGCTGTTGCTAATTTCCTAACATCCCTTGGACTTGAAACTACTAGAGGCACAGGAGGATAGATGCGTTCAAGTCAAGTGATTCAACTACAGACGCCAAGGTAGTTCAAGTTTCTCATGTTATAAAAATGGACTTATTCTCATTCCTTCTTTTTTTCTCTTAAAATTTGTCTCTTTCCAAAAGACTGAGTATGGACTGAATATGACAGAAATTTTTTGATCATAATAACTGTCCATAAAATTATCTCATGATGTGTGGTTCAGAATTAGCTAAGGAGAGTCTCAGAGAGTTGTTTTTCCTAGTTCCACAAAGTTTATGGCCTATTTCATAATACTAAGATATTATAGCACGCTGACCACTTTGAACTTTGGCTGTGTAATGTCAAAACAATTGATGAATTCAACTCTTTTAGACAAAAAGGAATTCTGCCACACAGTTCTTCAGTCTCTCGGAGGAAAAATCTGTTCATTAACTCAGTTTTGCTGCAATAGTGGTGAACCAGTAATGTTTTAGTTACTTTAAACTTTTTAAAATATCCTATTCCTAAAAACAATTCACATGCCTAGCCTGGTTTAAAATTTCCCACAATACAGTCTGTTCTCTGCTCATTAAAAGGACATCCCAATAATGCAAAGATTTAGGAAAAAAAATACTAGGAATCAATGTATTAGGCTTTTCCTTTAGACTAATACTAAGTGATAATTTTCTGTGTAGCTCAATTTACAATGCTGATTTAATGCTGATAAAGTTCTGCAGTGAATGTTTACATAATTATCTCCCTGTCCACACTGACCAAGTCAGGATCTAATAAAGTCCCTCTTGGGTGGAACCCTAGTCTCCACTTTTAATATTGCTTTTGCTGCCTTTTATTTCAGGTTTTCTGAAAATGAAATAACATTAATATTTTATTTCAGAATCACACATTACACATTCCAAAAGTTTGAGCTAAAGTTTGAATCCCTAAATGAACGGATTTAGTTGCTAAGGCAGCAAATAGTTATGGCTAAAATGGAACCAATTCTTTTTTTCCTGTGCAAGTATTAGGTCAGCTAATTACAATGCTGTGCAGAATTTTGTTCCTTCTTGCCATAATTTTGGAATGATTCGTTTATTTCATGTTTGTGGAATTCATGATCTTACGTTCTGTGCAGTAAATATGCTTTCAGTATTGTCTTCATTTCTTAACATTACTTCTGTATTTAAAAGTCTCCACACTCAGCTTTTTAAAAGTTTTCCAACAAATGACATATTTTATACAGCTCACTGTGTCCATTCCAGAGATCCTCATGGTAGATAACAACCAAGGAGCATACGTCTAGTAGAGGTGGATTTTGTTTACTGGCACTGATATAATCTTTTCTGAATTTCCCATGGATATGTTGAATAAACTGATTAAATTAGCAAAACTCTTGGAACAATAAATACCTGATAAGCCTACTTATTAACTCATTTCATCAAGCTTAGACCCTCATTTTTTAATATATTGTTTAGGCAGTCCTGTGTTACAACCAAAACACGCACACACACACGCGCACACGCGCACACACACTAATTTTATCAGTAGCCTGTAATGAATGAAGTCATTTCAGAATATGGAAAGCCAAAGAAGGCAATGGTACCATGGTTAGGGTTAGCCAAGCTCAACTATGCTCATTTGAAAACAGTTCTCACAGATATTGAAACAGTGGTATGCTCTAAGCACTGTCATTTAAACATGAATTCAAATAATCTAGTAACTTTTACCCCGTCACCAGAAAACTGACTTAAGTTAAAGTGAAAGTGTGATGATAGAAACTAATAAGCACAATTTTGAGATGTTTGAGGCTCTGACATTTCAACTTCAGAGCTTACGAGAGAACCAGGGAGAGCATCAAAGTCCTAGAGGAAAGGAAAAGAAGCACATCTTTCTTAGAAGACTCCACTGATACCAAAAAACCATGTAGTAAAATTGTTTTACGTTGCTCCTAGGAAATGACTCAGACTTCCATCCCAAGCCATTCATTGAGTTAATAGAAATAGTTCTACTCTTTTTCTGCACTAATTTTATAGGCCATAACGATTTAAGCAATGAAATAGTTATGGTAGGGGGTCCGGGGGTGCACTTCAGACAGATAGACTGAGAGTGAAAAGGAATATCATTTGATGATAAGGGAGAAACCAGAAAAGCTGTAAAGTATAGCCCTGAATCATTGACAGTTCAGAGATCTGGCTCCTTTTCCCAAAGGGTCAAAAACAGTATCACACCACCATGATCCCCGAAGGTATCTCCATATTTCACATGATACCATTATTGATACTCAGAAAAAAAGTGATTTGCAATTCCTGAGGAAAACTGAATTGTGACACTAATATAAAGGCTGCAAAACCATTGCTATGTTGAAGGAGATATTCTCCCAAGAATTACAGAATTTTTCAATGGGACCTAAAGAGTTCTTTTTCTGGAAAACCCATTTATAGATAACAACCCATCTCTCCCTCTCACCTCCAGTGGCTCTAGAGAAATGAGGTCTTAAAGCACAACTAAGTTCAAATCATTTGATTTGTTTTTAAAATTATTAGCCATAAGTAGCTGGACATTTGTAGCACTCTCCCACTGCCAAATTTAAATTCATTAATCCTGAGTGTTTCCTGATTTAGTTCCAAGAACTATGTAGCAATTTGGTTATGGTTGAAAAATCTACATGCACACGCTAAAATAACTGTGCCTACAGATTTGTGATTCAGAAAAGGAGAAGCCATGTCTCAGGGGAACCCCCCTCCCCAACCACCTTTGCCAAGATCCTTATAGACATTCTGCAGTGTTTATACAAGTTAGCTCTAGGCAAGCTGGCAAGGCCTCAGAAATAAAGGTAAGCACTGGCAAGGAAATTGTGCAGTGAAAGCAGGTTATTGAATTTCCTTTCTCAAATCCTATAACCTTGAAACCAAGAAAGATAGCTGCCTCTGCTCCCTCCCTAAGTCCACGGTGCCAGGTGATGAAAAAGGCCACCTCCCAAACAGGCACAGCTCAGGAACCCTCTTGACAACAGACTGCAAAGGAAAATCTAGAGAGAACTGTGAAATAGTAACATGCAGCATGTTTGAAGAGCTAAGTTCACTGCATCCACTAAACACAGAACTTTGGAGATAAAAGGCTATTAGAAACCTGGCTCTCCCAGTTCTGTGAATTCTTTGTCTGTGGAGACTATAGTCTAGTATTAAATAAGATCTTAATGTTCAGTTTTTAAGGTAGTACTCATACATTTTAAGGTCCGTCATGATAGGATCTCAATTTTCACAATAAATATGTTCTTTGAAAGAGTCTGCACGTAAGACATATATTGTAAGGACACGGTGACCTGTGTTAAACAACAACAACAACAACAACAACACAGCTATGCTTCATTCTTTAACAAGGACACTTTTCCATCTAATTTCCTTGGCATCACCTTTGCTAAACAGAGCCCTTAAAGCTTGTGACAGTTTCACAAACAGACCCCCAGGATCACTTTTGATCAGCAACCATGGTCTGTACATTTCAGCGCCTTTAAGTGTTCTCTTCCACCTTTCATCTGCCACTGATGCCCATAATACACCAGTTTCTCTTTCATGTTAGCCATTCAAATAAAGACCTAAAAGAACTTTGAGTTGCCAGGCCAGGGAGTTGTGCTTGGAAGTAAAAGGGGACAATCTGCAATGGATGAGTTTCATTAGGAATGTTGATTTCTGATATGCCGTGGATATCTGGGCTGATGCCTAATTTCATGCCTGTGTATTAGAAAGGAAGAGAGGACAGAAATAACCATAGCGTTAGAAACAGAGAAGAAAATATGAAAAGACTAGAGAAGAGCTAACTTTGAGCTGATAATTTTCATTAATCATTAAAATGAAGGACAAACAGTGCTGGCTGTCAGGTACAAAAAAGCCACGATTTTTCTGCTGTTTCCCAGCGGTCTGGCACACCTTCCATCACCCGTAGTATACTCTGTGGCCACGGAGAGACTTCCACTTTCTTTCCTTTGTTTATCCATCACAAATCACTGCCTTTTACTTTTTAACTTTTATACCTTTAAGCATTTAACTGAACACGGATGGCAAAAAAAAAAAAAAAAAAAAAAAGGCAATATGGACACATTTGTATTGTCTTTCTTTTGGAAGCTATCCATTTTTACACATAGGAAACCTTAAAACAAAAGAAAAGAAGGATGCAGAGAGGAAAAGAAAAAAAAAAGTTGGCAATGTGTGGAAAAGAACAAACAGGCAAAATGTTGGCAACAAAGCCCAGATAGGATTTTAAACGGGGATAAAGTGAAATATTTGTGAACTAGGTAGGAAGGAGTGGTTGAGAATAAAAGTCAAGCAGATTCAGAAAAGTCAGCAGTAGATTGGCTACTTTTAGAGCTCAAGGCAAATGATACTGGAAGATTGACAGATTATCTCTTTCATTCTTCCCCCAAACTGTAGCATTTTTTTTTTAATGGACAATAATCCAGCATTAGATTTTAAATATTTCATACCATGAGATTCAGAATCAGGCTCTAGATTATTTTTTGTTGTTGTTCCATAGTACAACAATGAAAGCATTCCATTTGCAAAAGAGGTCTATACCTATTTTATTGCAAATGGTCAAAATTCAATGTATAGGGTAAACAGAAACTAAGGCAGCAACACATCCTGATGAGAACATTGGAATAATAAATTAATGGCAATTCTGAAATAAATCATTTGATTATAAGCAGGAACTCCACCCCAGTTCCCTTTCTCTAAGGGAAAACCATAGAGCTGAGATACAGTATCTTTCGTAGCAAAGCAAAAGTGTGATTCATTTTTTAAAACTTATACTTTGGACCTGAAACTAATGTACCATTATCTGTCAGCTATACTCAAATCAACAAAAACAGAACAAAACTTCTACTGTGGCATTAAGCTTTTTAAAGAGATGGCCACATCTTGAAGTCTACTTGTTATAAGTTGATTTCAAATTGAATTCTACATTTCTTTCTGCTCATATCATGTCCTCTGGAGGTAGAAAGAGGTCAGTGACTACAGGTCCACAAAGAGGTGGTGAGTTATGTTGGCTTGAGACGTACAAGGTGGATCCATGCCACGTGTACCCACACATGTTGAAGACTTCCCAGCTAATCCTTAGTGGTGCAGTCTTAACGGTTCTGTGCTTTTTAGTAAAATAAGAGTTTCTTAAAACAGCACTTTTGAAGAATTGGAGAGCATTCTCGCTGTCTCAGAAATTTGTTGACAGTCTTGTAACATCAGCAATCTGTGGAGCATTCCCTGGTTTACACAATCTTCTTCCTTTCTTTCTTTTTTCTTTTTTTTTTTTTTAAGATTTTATTTATTTATTTGTCAGAGAGAGAGAGAGAGAAAGAGAGAGAGAGAGAGCACACAGGCAGGCAGAGTGGCAGCAGAGGCAGAGGGAAAAGCAGGCTCCCTGCTGGGCAAGGAGCCCGATGCGGGACTTGATCCCAGGATATTGAGATCATGACCTGAGCCGAAGGCAGCTGCTTAACCAACTGAGTCACTCAGGCGTCCCTTTTTTTTTTTTCTTTTTAATGTAACAATGAAGATAACGCTTCTCTTGGAGTTGTCGATGCCTAATCTTACTAAACAAGGTTTAGTGAGGGTTTACTATCATTCTTTCCTATTGACTCGGTGTTGATGTTTTTCTTTTAACTGGATGTTTTTCTCCCAAAGTTCTCTTTGGCGGGTTACTGATTTTTAATGCTTTTTCTGGCTTGCCTTCAGAAGCTTTACCTCTTCAAACGTTCTGGCTTGGAAATTAAATAGGAACTCTGCTCCGTATTCATTTTCATATAATGCTTCCATCACAGATTGGCAAATTCTAAGGTATTCCCTTTGAAGAAACTTGAACGAAAATATTTGCAGTATACTTAAAACATGCTGACTCTTCCATGTCTCAGTGGAAAGTAGGATTGAAATGAGATTTTCTTTTGTTAAGTAAAAAGAATGACTCAAATATATCTAAAATTGTTAAATACGTTGAGCATAGTATCAACTGTCATTGCTTTGTATTTTTCTGGTCACCCTTTCTATCTGTTAGTCACAGTGAGAAGAGAGACATTTCCCAGAACTTGAAAATCCGTTAAGGAGATATTAATTAGCTTGGTCAAGAACACTCAGCCACTTGGTGTTTGGCCAGAATTAGACTTTAGACTGGGTGTTTCCACCATTAGACACAGTATCTGTTATTTGAAGGATTCCTCCACATACCTGCCAGGTCCACAGTAAAACAGGAAATCTATCCACATGCAGAGGCAAGATGCTACGCGATGAAGCATAAACCCCTAATAGCTATGTGACCTTGGCTCAGTGACCAATTTTTCCATTTCTCAATTTCCTTATCTGTAAGAAAAGGAAAATACTAGAATCTGCTTTGTGGAGTTCTTGTGAGGATTAAACAAGTGAATACATATTTTTTAAAGATTTTACTTACTTATTTGACAGACAGAGACCACACATAGACAGAGAGGCAGGCAGAGAGAGAGAGAGAGGAGGAAACAGGCTCCCCGCTGAGCAGAGAGCCCAATGCAGGGCTTGATTCCAGGACCCTGAGATCATGATCTGAGCTGAAGGCAGAGGCTTAACCCACTGCGCCACCCAGTTGCCCCAACAAGTGAATATATTTTAAAAAGGGAGAATGGTGGGGTGCCTGGGTGGCTCAGTGGGTTAAGCCTCTGCCTTCGGCACAGGTCACGATCTCGGGGTCCCTGGAATCAGGCCCCCGCATCAGGTTCTCTGCTTGGTGGGGAGCTGCTTCCCTCTCTCTCTCTCTGCCAACCTGTGATCTCTGTCTGTCAAATAATTAAATAAAATCTTAAAAAAAAAAAAAGAAAAGAAAAGAAAGGGAGAATGGTGTAAATGTGTAACAAATATTTTTTTTTATTTTTAGTACTATGAATAGTTGATGAGAAAATCCCAAAATCCTAAGTAGACAAAAGTGGGCAGAAACTGAAGGGCGATGTGCATGATCCCGTAGGCCCAGAGACAATTCATGGTGTTAACCACAGGTCACGGAGTCTTAGGGAAGCTTCTGAGGGGAGAGGAAGAAGGTATCAGCTTCTGAATTTGTTTTGCCCGAGTATGTGGCCACTTCTATTGATTCCCCCAAACTTACTCCCTTATATCCCCCATATTATGTAAGGAGAGCACCAACTTTGTGCAACATACTTCGAGTACCCAACAACTACTAGTTGTGTTAAAGAATAGACCCAAACGGTGACAAAGAAGAAGAATTAAAAGATGGGTTTCATTCCAAATTATCAAAGATAATGTCTTGTCTTTGCCCACTGCTCCTTTATTCTGTGACTCTTGAATTCTTTATTAAAATTCACATACGTCCAGAAGAAATACTTGATTTTTTCTGTTTTCTCCACCTTAGTGGGAGACCGCAGGGGTGGAGGGGTGGATCTGGATTTTTTTGTGTGTTTTCCCAATATCTAGTATGTATTTCCCAATATCTAGTATTTCCCAATATCTAGTATCCCAATATCATACTATGTCTAGTATGCCAGAACATTGTAGGTGCTGACCAAATGCTTGTTGAGGGCAAGAATGAATCAGGTCTCACTTTTTTTTATTGTTTATGCAATTAATGGGGAGGAGACTTGGGTGGGCACATGAGGAAGAGAAAATCTAAAAGTAGACAAAAGTATAGACAACATGGATAAACTCTTTCTCAGAGTTGTAAATGCTTATTTACTATGACTATTGTCGTTGCTGTTATATCCATTATATTATTTCCTATAGGTCTGTGACAATTTCTCCTACTCCCTCAGCACAATGGCTATTTTCACAACTAATTATTACAAAATAATTTTATTTGATCATCCCACTGCCATTATTAGAGATGTCCCAGAGCACATAGCTAGCCCACGGAAAATCCTGGACGGGGTTCGGGAATGCAAAGAGGTGCGCTCTACCGGCCCCGAAGGAGGCCCTCCTCCAGGGCTTCAGCCTGTAGATCTGTGAGCACTGAATTTTCAGATGCAGGATTTTAGTAGCTTCAAACCCAAACACAGAGCAGTGGTCAATCTTGGTTATTCTTTTAGGTAACTGTTTGCTAGATCTACCCCGCAAGCAGATCCTGGGCCCGGAAGAACTCCCCGGACAGACGTACGATGCCACGCAGCAGTGCAACCTGACTTTTGGGCCCGAGTACTCCGTGTGCCCCGGCATGGACGTCTGCGCCCGCCTCTGGTGCGCCGTGGTGCGCCAAGGCCAGATGGTGTGTCTCACCAAGAAGCTGCCGGCCGTGGAGGGAACACCATGTGGGAAAGGGAGGATCTGCCTGCAGGGCAAGTGTGTGGACAAAACCAAGAAAAAATATTATTCAGTAAGTGATTTGCTTGTCACGCAATGCCTGGGGACACAGGATCTGAAGTCCATTCCTGTGACATGTGTGGGCACTGTCACAAGAAGGCTTTCTTCCCCAGTTAAAATATTTTTCCTTGAGATGCCCAAGCAGAGCATTTGCGGGCTCATCTCTGAGTTTCGAAGTCCCGAGGAGAGCACTAACAGAAGGCACAGTGCTTCTGTCTTCTAAGACTGTCCTACAACTGTGCATTCTTAGATACTCTGACAGCAGCCAGAAGAAATTCATCACCCAGTCCTAAGCGGAGGGGTTTATAATAGTCTTCCCTCTAGAAGTGTCTCTGCTTCCTGCTACAGAATGATAGACCCTGCAGAATGATAGACCCGGAGTCTACAACTCCCCTGTGGTGTGGGCGCAGGTGGTGTGTGCATGGGGCGTGGGTGCATTTCAATATCTGTCACAGTCCCTCTCTACAGAGAAGGACTCTAGTCTAATGAGACTGAAGCCGAACTCAGGTCAAATGCATTATGCGTGTGACAGAGGGTCTGTCTCTGATGGGATGTGTGGTATCAACAAGGGAATGCAGAATATCAATGCTAAACAGGGAGAAAAAATGTAAATGCAACCAACCATTCCAGGCATCATGCACAATCTTTAGCATCATATATTTTGTCCAAGATGCAGGATCAGAGTTGACAGAAAGTTAGCTATGGTTCAAGTGGTTATTAACAGCAATGCACCATATCAGAAGGCACAGAGAAACCCAGGACTCCTTCTTATAGCGTGCTCTGTTCTGCCAGGGAAACATCCAGATCCTAGTGCCAGGGGGCGGCAGGGAGCAGAAGCAATGACTTGCTTAGAATTGGATTTGCACTATAATTCCAGAATGTCCAATATCTGTGGCCATGTTCAAGTCCATGAAAATTTATACCTGTGACGGGATTTCCACTATGTCATCGGATGCAAGTGATTTCTAAATATATGTTTTGAATGTTTTTTTTTTTCCTCCTTTCTGCATTAAAATGTCTTCTATTTTCTATTTTAGACATCAAGCCATGGCAACTGGGGGTCCTGGGGGCCTTGGGGCCAGTGTTCTCGCTCATGTGGGGGAGGAGTACAGTTTGCCTACCGGCACTGCAATAATCCCGCACCCAGAAACAGCGGCCGCTACTGCACGGGGAAGAGGGCCATCTACCGCTCCTGCAATGTCATGCCCTGCCCACCTAACGGTACGCTGCTCCCAAGTGTCGGCAACCACCATGTGCCACGTGTAATTTGTATTCTAGCAGTAGCAGATAGAGAAGGCTGGAGAAATCACCTGGAGAACTCCACAGTTCCACCAGTGTGAGAATCAATAACAAATACATGAGCGATGTTTTAAACTACTAATAAAAAAATCAGATATTTAGAGGGTAGGAAGAAAATAATTGTTGCTTTCAACTCCCATGTACAGATAAAACCCAGCACTGGTGTGTAAAGAAGCTCTGAAAAAAAAGTTCTCATCTTCATGTTAAAATTACTCAAATGCACATGACTATGCCTGAGTTTCAGAAGAAACAAAGTAATAACATGACTTGTTTGTTTTGTAGGTAAATCTTTTCGTCACGAGCAGTGTGAGGCCAAAAATGGGTATCAGTCTGACGCAAAAGGAGTCAAAACGTTTGTGGAGTGGGTCCCCAAATATGCAGGCGTCCTGCTGGGAGACGTGTGCAAACTGACCTGCAGAGCCAAGGGCACTGGTTACTACGTGGTGTTTTCTCCAAAGGTAACCGCACACCGACTGTCCAGAAACAGCAAGCGTCCTCGCCAGAAATTATTTGGTAGAATAAAGCCTAGAGATACTAAATATCAACTGTCATTATTTATTGGATGACTAAGTTTTGGAGGGTTTTATTTTCATCTCTGTAGTGTCTTTGTTTGCAAAACTTATATGAAAAACAAAAAATATCCTGTAAACAAAACGAGTTAATGTTTTAAAAGCTATTTTGGAAAAGTTGTAACTGTCAGGGAAGGTAAGGTGTGACCTTCACTTCAAAACTGCCATGAAAACAACCTGAATTTCCTCAGTACGTTGGTATAGGAAACTGAAAGCAAGAAAGCTCTCTACTTTTCTATCATTTAATTAAGAATTTCTTTGGTGACTTATGAAAATAGGTTTCAAGATCATCATCTCTGACCCAGACCTTTAAATGTCTTGCACCCTTAATATGAACCAATGTCCTTATAGGTATTGACATTGTAATATATGCATGTGAAATTATCCCTTATTTTTCACAGGACAGCATTTTCTAAGTTACTAAGTTTTATTCCTCACAATTGGTGTTACGAAGCAACATAAAATAATGTTTTTTCTAATTTATAAACAGGTGCTACATTTAAAATCTGAATCTGGCCTCCAGATATGTGTGAAATATGACTGAAAAATAAGTTAACATCCAACAAGTAATTTTAAAATACTTTGTCTTTTTATTGCAAGATAATATATTTTCACTTAAAAGATAGGACAAAGAATAAGAGCAAAAATATCAGCTGGCATTGCCACCACCCGGAGAGCTGTGAGCCTGTTGACGTGTGTCCTGCTTCGGTTCACACACATACACACACGCACATACACGCACATGAAAAGAGTTGTATATACACAAGTACAAAGCACATCTGTTTATTTACATACAAGACTGTACATATTTCTTATATATACTCACATGTACAAACCAGGGAGTCCATATATCGACTATTTTACAACTAGCTTTTTTTTTTTTTTAAGATTTTATTTATTTAATTGACAGAGAGAGAGACTGAGAGCACCAGTAGGAGGAGCAACAGGGAGAAGCAGGTTCCTTGCTGAGCAGAGAGCCCGACGCGGGGTCCATCCCAGGACTCTGGGATGATGACTTGAGCCCAAGGCAGCTGCTTCACCGTCTGAGCCACCCAGGCGCCCCCATAACTGCTTTTTAAGAACATACTGATTCCTTTACTCAACATGCAGTCAGAGTCTCCCAGCAAGTACTTTCCTCTGACTTCCCCAGACTCTTTCTACGCTAATTCGTTGGTTTCGATTTCAGCATCTGACAGTTCAGCGCACGATAGGGAATGCTTTCCAGCCATTAACAAGGTTTTGAATGTCAATTTCAGATTTTCAAATCTATTTCTATAGTAACAATCACGCCACAAAGAAGGATCTCCACAATCTGGAGCATGTTCATTTTCTGCTCTCCACACAAGTGACAAGTCCCCCAGGCTAAGGGAAATCGTCCTGGGGACTGTGCTTCACACAGCAGCAAGGGAAATGGGTACCTTAGGTCTCCTGGCATATTTGGAATTAAGCTCAAGAGAAAAAGGGCATAACCCAGATTTATCCCAGATCTGCTTTCTGGCAAGACATCAGGATTTTTCAGGCCACTAGGGTTTGGGGTTGGTTGGTTATTTTTCGATGCACTATCCTTGTCAAACACAAAACTCCACAAATTGGAACTTGCTGTTTTACCATGAAAACCAAGTACCTGTGCACAGGTACCTTCCCATTGCTAACAGGGTCCTTGTTATTCAGGTGACAGATGGGACCGAATGCAGGCCGTATAGTAACTCCGTCTGTGTCCGGGGCAAGTGTGTACGCACCGGCTGTGATGGCATCATCGGCTCAAAGCTGCAGTATGACAAGTGTGCCGTGTGTGGGGGAGACAACTCCAGCTGCACAAAGGTGATTGGAACTTTCAATAAAAAAAGGTAAGGTGAGAGAATCATTGCCCTGACAGGCATCAAGCGAGGCTTTAGACTTGCACCACTGAGAAAAGGGGACTTGTGTTACATCGTAAGGTGTCTCTGGGAGGAGGTCCAGCATGGCCCTAGTAATATATCCTACGTATGACAACCAAAGAGGGCGTGAGAAAGCTCTGGTTGCAGAGTGCAAACTCCCACGGCTTCTGGAAGCAGAGAAACTGCGTGGCTCTGAGGTCAAGATCTTACAGCATGCGAGCACCGAAAACAAAAAAGCTGTGAAATCCCCACTAGCGATTTCTGGCAGATCTGTTATTCCTGAAACCGCATTTAGGGGAGGACGGCTGGTTTCCATCATAATTATTTCATTTTACAGACACATTTTCACTAAGCTGTATTTTTCTTGAGAAGACATGTCCCATTGCAAACGTCAGTTAACTGCAGGGCTGGAGGCAGCAGTGTCATTTATAGTGAGCGCTCCTGGTTTATATCGACTCTATAAAGAACGTACAATAATGTCTGCTTCCTCTTACGGTCTTTGATTATGCTTTCATTTTAAATATGCAAGTTTATAAAGTACCAATTTCTGGAATTAAATATTTTTTAAGGTTTATTGACTTATTTTAGAAAGAGTGGGAACATGCACACACACACGTGGGGAGAGGGGCAAAGGGAGAGAATGTTCGAGCAGACTCCCCACTGACCTGATCCAGCGCTCTACGAGGGGCTCAACCCTGTGACCCATGAGATCATGCCCTGAGCCGAAACCAACCGAGCCACCCAGGCATCCCTCTGTTAAATATTATGTTATCTGTGAGGATCAGGGAACGGCTAAAGGGTCTGCTGGAATGCAGGATTGTCTTTCTTCTTCACCAAACCACTCTTAGGCTGAGTGGTATTGGTCCAGTGCACCTGTATTTTTCTTGATGGGTGTGCTGTGTTCTTTTTAGCTGGAGGGTAATATGTAAACCTAGTAGCCATAAGGATTTATTAAATTATCTTTCATACAATAAAAAAAATAGCATGGCTAAAGAATTTATTCTGTCTTTAAATATGCATTACTAATCCTATTTACTAGTGAGTTAGTAATTATTCATCCAATTCTATTGAATTCTATTTATAAAATATCCCACATGTCTACCGTGTACTGCAGTTTTATATATTGCAAAGGTGCAAGACACTTTAGAAATGATGAAGTCTAGGAAACTGGGACTCTGAAAGTTTAGGGCTCATCTCATTTTGCATGGCCGATGAATGTCAAAGCAAAGTCTATATCTTAGGGCAGAAAAAAAAGAAAGAAGGAAGGAAGAAGAAGAAATTCAGGAATCAAGTAGGAAATAAAATACCTTATGTAGGGGCACCTGGGTGGTTCAGTGGGTTAAGCCTCTGCCTTCAGCTCAGGTCATGATCTCAGGGTCCTGGGATCGAGCCCCACATTGGGCTCTCTGGTCAGTGGGAAGTCTGCTTCACCATCTCTCTCTGCCTGCCTCTCTGCCTACTTGTGATCTTTGTCTGTCAAATAAATAAATAAAATCTTAAAAAAAAATACCTTATATACTAGGTACTATGTAGTGTTCCTACATAAACTTAGAAGCCACTTTTTCTAAATAGTAAATTTGGCATTTTGTTTTTTGTGTTGGCAACCAGTGTCTGCACATTTGTTGTCCCATGAAAAGATGAAGAAATTCATGAGAGCAATAAGTGGTGGGCAACCTGACAGCTTGCAAATTGATTTGACCAAGATTATATTATGTGGTACAAATGGTCTGTTTAACGTTTCCAGATAAATTACCTTGGCCTAGTGTAGTGTATAAAGAAGGACATTGATCTTGGAGCTGAAATCTTTGTAATCAAGCTCTGGTTCGGTGATTTACAAAGACTGTGTGATCTCTCGAGAGTCACTTCATTTTTATTTTTTATTTTGTTTTTTTGTTTTTTTTTACTATCAGAATTCTTGAGAGTCAAATGGAATTAATAGTAATGTTCTTGCAAGTTCATATTGCTGTGAGGATCCAATGAGATCATGCATATTAAAATATTTCATCAAGCTAAAGCCACTTCACAAATAGGACCATAACCTCAATTCACCCCTCTCTCAATGTTCTTCATCTCAGTAAATGGCAACTCAGTCCTTCTGTTGCTCAGTACCAGGAGAATAAGAGAATCATATTTTACTAAGGTGCTAAGAGATCAAGGCACCAGTCCTCCCACTGGCCGTGGCCTTGGGAAGCTCCGTCTGAAGACCCCGGAAGTGCTGCCAGTCCCAACTGTTTCTCATGAATCTGAGACAGGCTCTCAGGAATAAGCATTAAAAAAATGCTCTCCTACCAGTTTCCCTTACCCTGCATTCTTTATTTTCTTTACACTCTGATATGTATCATTTAAACTCTGAATACAACCAGAACATATTTTCACATGACTGTTAGAAAGTATGATTGGCAGAGGGGGGGTGGGGAAGATTTCAGGAAAGGAGTAAACTATGAGTAAAGGGTCATGGCTTTAGAGCCTAACACTGCAATTGGTTTTAGAGTGCACTTGTTCAAACACTTTATATGTTTAATATATATACCTACACTTTGTATGTTTTCTATGTAAGATGATATATTCTCTCCAACATCCCTCCTGGTTTTGTTCGAAGCCACTGTAGGTTTGCATATGATCTCTTGCTGTTAGATATTTCAAATAAATAAGTCCTGTAACAAATCTAAACTGTATTACAAAACTAAAAATAATGAGTCACGCTGAATGGATAAGCAACATCAGTACTGTATTTTCTCTCTTCCCAGCAGTAGGAAACTCTGACCCCTGTGTAGCCATCAGTCCCTGTCCATCAGATGCCCAGTAGACAGCAGGCTTCCCTCTGGAGGAGCCTCCCCTCTAATTCAGAGGGAATGCCTGAGCAGGGGAAATACACTTGGATTTTCAGGGTATGAATCAGTTGCCCTATCACCTCCAAACCTGAATAAGAATTTAGTGGTAGTTAATTAAATTTCACACACATCAAACTTCACAGACAATTTATTTCTTTATATTCAAATAACTAAGAAAGCAAAACATGGGGTGACCTTATTATAAAATTACTTATAGAGGCAAAGGGTTTCACAAATGACTCCTTACTGGTATAGTCCCTTGGCACTTAATTGGCATTTCTGTCCTAAGCTACGGATACTAGAGATATTGATGCCTTTGTCCATTTTCCTGAACAGATGATAGCTCATTAGAGACCTACTTTATTTGTCACCCATCATAAAACCTCACTCAATCTATCATAGTGTTCATGGACACAAAAGTATCAGAGGAAATTTGCTATGGCATTAAAGGTTATTTTTTTCTTTTGATGATATTGGTAAGTTATGGTTACGCACTTAGAGAATTTTATATTTCATTTGTTTTCTACTCAAGAAATCCGCTATTCTAGTTGAAATAGAAGCAGAGCTTCTACTCTGTCTCTAGTTCAACAGTGAAACCTGTGGTTCCCCAACTGCTCTGCTCATTTGGAAGGACTCCCAAAGTCCTGCTGCCTATGCCCATCCTGACAGATGGGGTTTAATTGGCCTGGGGTCTGGGGCTTAAAATGTTTAAAAGCTCTCCACATGATTTTAATATGCAAATGAGTTTGAGACACATTAATTTAAAGCTTTCTGTGAGAGTGAGGGCAGATGTATAATGTTTTTGTAAATCTTTAAATGAAGTCGGTATACATTTAAAAAAAAGGTTGCTAACATCATCCTAATTTTGAACATCATAATAAAAATGTATACAATATCATAGTCTAATTTTAATTTTATTTTGTTATAAGAAAGCTAATCTTTGAAGCCAATTTTAAATGAATCTCTTAACTACATTAAAACTTTGTGTTACGGTAAGATTTTTAGAGAACTTTGATTTGTCGATTTATTAAGTGTTTACTTACGTTTTTCCTTTTCTTCCTCTCCCTCTTTCCTCTCTCTTTCTCTCCCCCTCTCTCCTCTGGGAACATTTTGCTTCCAGTAAGGGTTACACTGACGTGGTGAGGATCCCAGAAGGGGCAACCCACATAAAAGTCCGACAGTTCAAAGCCAAAGACCAGACTCGATTCACTGCCTACTTAGCCCTGAAGAAGAAAAACGGTGAGTACCTTATCAATGGGAAGTACATGATCTCCACCTCAGAAACGATCATTGACATCAATGGAACCGTCATGAACTACAGCGGTTGGAGCCACAGGGATGACTTTTTGCACGGGATGGGCTACTCAGCTACGAAGGAAATTCTCATAGTGCAGATTCTTGCAACGGATCCAACTAAAGCATTAGATGTCCGTTACAGTTTTTTTGTTCCCAAGAAGTCCACCCAAAAAGTCAACTCTGTCACCAGCCACGGGAGCAATAAAGTGGGCTCGCCCACTCCACAACTGCAGTGGGTGACGGGCCCGTGGCTCGCCTGTTCTAGAACCTGTGACACGGGCTGGCACACCAGAACGGTGCAGTGCCAGGATGCAAACCGCAAGTTAGCGAAGGGATGTCTTCTCTCTCAGAGGCCTTCCGCATTTAAGCAATGTTTGCTCAAGAAATGTTAGCCTGTGGTGATGATCTTCCGCAAAGATAACTGGATGTTTCATCACGGATCAGTCCTGGCCAATGGTGGTGATCAGTCGTGGTGAAAAGAGGTCTACCTAACGCACAGAAAGTCACCTTCGATGGCATTGTCAACAGGAGTCTAATTATGGGCAGAATCTGCTCTTGGTGACCAAAGGAAGATGTGCACTGTTTCGTGTGAACAGTGGTGACCTTGGAAACTAGAAACACTTGGGAGTTATCGAACGTCCCCTGGGCTACAAGAATGAGAAAAACACTGATGAATGTAGAGTCAGGGGACATATGAAGATGGTGGAACAACAGTCTCCCCCTTGTCACCTACCTCTTCTAGAATGTCTTCAAAGGCATCATAATCATTATCATCCACAATACACCATAGCTAAATTTTACTGTTTGTAAATACATTCTCCCTTGGTATGTCACTTTATATCACTTGGTTCTATAAAAAAAAAATGTGTGTGTGTGTGTGTGTGTGTGTGTGTACCCCCCCACACACATACATATATATATTTCTATAAAAAATGTTTGACCAAAGTAGGTCTGCAGCTATTTCAACTCCTAGTTTCCAGAAAGAGCTGTGGATGTTTTACTGGAAATTAAGAACTTGCTGCTGTTTTTAATAAGATTTCACATACTTTCAGACTACAGGAGATCAAATTTTAGTCAAAAACCCATTTTGACAGCAAGCATCTTCTGAAAAATTCTAAACAGAAAAAGGATCTCAGTGTATCTAGTCATTTAAATACACACACGGGTCCATTTCCTTAAACTTTCGACTGCCTGCATTTTTCCAGGCAGCAGCCAAACTGATGCATAACTAGGAGGTAGTAATAGTGTTTTTGTGTGTGTGTGTGTTACGAAGAGTCTGAAAACTAGTTTCTCACTCTAAAAACTAGTTTTCTTGTGTTAGAATTTAAAAGGAAAAAAAAGCATATTTCACCATAGTCATTTGTATTTTCACACCACTTTCCCCATTCAGAAGCTTTCATCTGATACCTTATATTGTGTAATATTCATGCAAAACATACTGCAGAATTTTCTGTTCACATCCAACACCTTCAACACTGGTATACCTCTTACCAGCAAGCCTTTAAAATGCGTAATTGTTTTCGCTTGTCTGTTTGTTCAAGGGTTCTGTAAGACCTTCAGTGTTTTGTACTTCTTGCTGACTTAGTTTGAGAGGAGTATTAAAAATCACTTTGTAGTTAGCCACATCTAGAAGTGGTGATCATTAATGTGGCTCTTGCTTAAAAAAAAAAAAAAAAAAGTGGTTAATATTAATAAGACTGTTTCCACACCATACAGGCAATAATTCCTTGCATTTTCTTTTTAAATCTGAGTATAGCAATACCATACTTAAGATTTTTCCCAATTGGAAAGCATTTGGTTGTACCCATAAGTGTTTGAGTGATGAAATGTGACGATTTTTGAGAAGTTTGTTGCTTCTATTTCCATAGTCTGTCTAGGTAGGTTGTTAAGTTTGGATGTTAGATATGGAAAAGTTTTACAATCATATGCATAAAAATATTTTTTTTAAACAGTAAACTGCACCCCTGCACCTCATAATTCAGAAAATCCAAAGTGTTCAATTTCATTGGGATTTCTTTTTCTTTATGAAATATTACAAAGCCAATTGTTTGTTATAAAATTTTATAATAATCATACCAAATGTGCCTACTATTAAAGGTTTGCATATAAAGGTGTTAAGGGACCATTGTTTGAGTTCCCTTAAGCTCACAAGAGTTTATTTTTATTAGAAGATATTTTTAATATAAAAGAATTATGTAATTGATCTAGCTATATCACATTCATTTCAGTGGGTGTGAAGAATGGATGTCTCACTGTTTTAAATATTTTCTTAGGAAATTATTTGGTAAAACAAATAATTGTTTTACAAAACTGATAATCATCCTTTGGCTTTTCATAGACTCTCTTTGCTTTAGACTTGGTCATTTATTCTTAATAAATTATTAATTAGAAAAGTGAGGCCCGTATAGAACTTTTGGCCTCCAAACATTTGATGGAGTTCGGCAGATATCAGGGAGAGGTAACAATGCTATCCAAATCAGTCAGAAAAAAAATGTTTATATCACACCATTTGACTATTGCGAGAGAATTAGTAAAAGGCCAACATTACTTTTTCCCAATTACAAAATAATTTTAATCAATTAACTCAATCCTGACAAAGTTTATTTTTATCTTTTGTGGTTATGTTCATGGCAACATTAAGAAGTAATAGAAGGGCAAACATGCTTGTCTCCTACTCTGCTTCTCTATACTGTATTCACATTTATTTTTCCCCGATCTAATGAAGTTTTATACTTCTCAATGAAATGATCCAAGAGAGCTTAAAAGGAATAAACCACTATTCTGTGCTTTTAAGGAGTTTCCTTTAGATTGACTGAGGAATGTATGTCTATCTAAACTCCTGAGAAAAACAATACAGACTGGAGACTGAAATTCAGAAAAATGAAGTGTTCAGTAGATATAAGGAATGGTAAGGGAAAATCCTCCGTCATGAAATCTAGTTCAGACCAGTTGGATGCTGGACTATGCATTTCACCTTTCCAAACTTGCATCGTGAAAAAGGTGTCTGCCATTTGTGAGGCTGAGGCTCCTTCCTTGGCGGGGAAGAAAAAGTTTGTCTGAAAATGCTCAGGTTAGTAAGAATCTAATCCCACAAAACTAAACACTTCAGATTAAGTTTCACTGAATAAAGGGAGCACAGAAGAAAACCACATTTCTTTCTTCCAGAACAGAAAAGGCCAAATTAAGCCCTGCCTTGTTAAAAGTTTAAGGCGTTATTTTAATTGAGTCACTCAATTCAACTTCCTTTGCCTTCCTGTGGAAACAGTTTTATCCCACTAAACTAAGAATTAAGGGATTTATCACAAACAAAAATAAAGTTGCAGCACTGAAAAAAAAAGTAATTTATTGTTTTTGCGACTGGTATGTGAATTTGTGTGACAAAAGTATTTATTCTTATTTAACAAAAATATGTGCAAATTCTATATTTAAAATGTTTTGCTGTTGTCCTACTTTTAATTTATGCTTCATGTTTGTGTATAAAGTACACTTTGTGAGTTTACATAATATACAGCACTGGTTGCTTTTGTATTTTTTTACAGAAGGCTTTCTGCGTGAAACAGGCATATATGTATATATTCCCCACGTATCCTTATTCTAATATTCTAGTTTTCCTAAGGAAGTTTTAAATTTAATCTTTCTTGACTAGTAATGTTCATTACTTGTAGTGACATTAATAGCTCTTTTGGGTTTCGTTAATACTAATTTTTTTTCAAGTCACAGATAAGAAAAATCTTATTCAACCAACGAAGGTCTCAGTTCTAAACTTGAGGTATAGATATCCTGGAAGCTTCCACAGAAGCCAAGACACAAATGAGAACCAGGTCCATTCATTTCCTACTGATAAACTTGGACAAGGAGCTGTTGAGTTATTCCATAAAATTTGTGTACACACAACCTCTGAGAGACATGGGTGATAATTAAACCAAATTTTATCCTTTGCTGCTTCCAAAACACTCCTTAAAAGTGAAAATCATTTGGTCTCTAGTATTGGTAAGATTTGATAGTAAGAGTAAACAAATTGAATTTAAGTTTTTCAAATATTAGTAGTCATGGCTATTTCTACAAATATGGGGTCTCCACTGATAGAGTGTGACTTTGTACTACTACTAATAAATCTCATGGAGTGCAAATAGGACTTGGGCAAGGAAGGTCACCTTTGATCACATCAGCTTGCCTCTGACTAGGATTTCAGTCTGGTCACAGCAATAAAGCAAAACACCCTTGGAGATACAGCTGACTAGCTCAATCTCTGGTTCCAATGTTTTCCCCCTTGACTCCTTCCTTAGTAACAAGGTCATCGTAATAGTTTAGGTGAGCATGGCAACCAGATCCAGTGAAGTCCAGAACTTGTGTATGACTTAGAGTTCACTTCCTTTGTGAAATAAAATTGAATTGAATAATGGCCAAATTTTATTAATAGTTTATGGCTGAGGATTGGTGAATAGTACTAATCTATTTATAATTAAACTTGAGGCAATAAAAATCCGTGATATTTTTTAACATTTCGAAGTTAAGAATAACCAAGAGTACAGAAGTTATCATAGAACCAAGGTCAGGGTCCAGGTGATCTATCACTTAGACACATAAACAAGGAACTGGTATATTTTCTCTATCATTTTTCTTATTTGCCAACAACCTGTAGTTTTAGACTGTCAAACAGGTAGATCAAGTTAGCTAATTAGTGCACTGAAAAACCAATCTTCCTAATAGTCTTTCTGCCAGCACTAACTAAAGAAATAACTTCTGAAGTTATATGATCACGAAACATATCAGTCTATAATGTATAATCATCTAGTCCTTTAACATAGGGGAACATATTGAAATAAGAATTTATTGCATTAGTGAGACAAAAATGGAAATATACGTGATGTTCAGATCACAAAAGTATCCGATCTGCCAAATGTCTTTCTGGAACAATGATACCATAATTCTCAATGCAGATTTTGTGGGAAAAAATAAAAGCATATGTTGTTAGAAGCTGTTGATTTTAAAAGAGATTAAGACTGAAATGTACATATTAGTTAACCCAGTTAGTTGCACCTTCCTAATCTAGTAGCACTTTAGCAATAAGTTGGCTACCTGTGGTTCTGATCCTGGAGCTCCACCAACTGGTCCATGTGGACTGCCAGAGGTCAAATGAAAAACCAAATGGCCCATCGTCTAAGACTTGGCCACATCAGAGTGATCCAAAGTCTAACACTGTGAGGAGAACTGTGATTTGTAAATAAAGAAGCATTCTTTTTATTTTTTTTTTCATTTTCTTTTAGCACATCCAACGAACGATTGTAATTTTTATCAAGGTGCTAATATCTTCAGCGATCAACTGTCAGGTGTGGTATATCTGAGTTACTATTTTATTCTACATGATTTTTCAATTTGCAAAAGAGAACTCTAAGTTTTGGGTCAAGGCAAAGCACAACTCGATACTCAGTGTTTGGGAAATTGCATCTGAGGGTCAGTCTGATCAGCAGGGTTCAGTGACATAAACTACAGGTACAGCAAGGATGTTTAAGATGACGTCAAAACTTGAAGAGTGTCAGGCTAGAGGAACAGACCTTCAGAAGAGTCATGTTAACATCACTTACTAAGCCATTGGTGTTCCTGTCAAACCTGCCTTTCAAACAAACAACTTTGCTTCCTATACACAAACTTGTGTTTTAGCCTGAATTTTTTAGCTTTGTGATATTTTATGTCCATGGTAAACACTTGGCTACAACTTCTGAGTCTTTCATTCAGCAATGCACAGCATATTAGAAGCCCTTCAACCCAGACTGAGTATAGGAGAATAGAATAGGAGATCATGTTGGGTGTGACTTTGTAAGACTAGATTTTTGATTAAGAAAACTACATTGTGTCTGGATGGTGTTATTGAATTACACGCTCAGGCATGACTTACATGTAAGGAGTTGACAAATACTGATTACATTTTAGTATGATATATGAGCAGAAATCATATACATGCTTTTTAAATAGACCACAGGTAATTAACAGATTGCAGAAATGTATTTAATTTGATGTAACCAGTGGCACAAATATTTGATTTCTGTATTAGAGTCTGGGAGTAAAGACAGGTGATCTACCTAAGTGGGTACAACTGACATTTTTTAAATCATGAAGCATGATTTCAAGGTAGAGTAAGATATTAAAGATTGACATGTTGATGTATACAAATGGTAAAATGTCAGCTGCTTACTATCTTCAATTTTTTCAGAAGTGATGGTGTTTTTCCATAAATGTAATGTAGTTGAAAAACCAAAAATCTTGGAAAACTAAGACGGGTCTTGTTTAAAATGTCTCTTCAGCTTTGGCAAATTTTGAACCTGAATCATCTATTGAAAGCATTACTGTGTCTTGTAGCCTGCATTCCACAACAGCTCTGTTATTCAGGTAAACCACTTGAACTGAGTCATTTGGGACCTATACTGTAATATTTTTCATTGAGGAACAATATCCTATTTTGTAAAGCATTTCCCTATGTGTGACTTTAAACTGTAAAATTAAACATTGGCTTTGTGGTTTCAGTGGGCATAATAAATGTTAATTGTAAACTAGGTTAAAGTATGTACTGCATATAATATGTTTTAGAATTGGAAACTATTGTCCATTTATTTTTAATTTTCTCGTAACAACAGTAGGTCTTAAGCCAGGTCTTAAGGAAGCCCTAGGCTCTCTGTAATTTCTACCATTCTTCTCCCATTTGGCATAGACAATTCATACTTCTACATTGGTTATAGGACTTTGGACTTAATTGTTTTAAGTTCTTCTTACCAGACTGTCACCCCCTAAAGTATTTCTAGTGTTGAAATTCTGGTGTTATGTTAGGAACAGCAAGCACCCTAATCTACCTGTTTTGTTTTTACTTTTTTAAAGATAAACTTATGCCACAAAGAAAACAAAAGAGTCAGTACTAATGCATGCATGGAAATTCAAAGCGAACTGGCATTCATTCACTAGGGAAATCCTGGTTTGCTAACAAGTTTATGGCATTAAGGTTCCTAAGGACATTGATTCCTTCTAAACCTGAAATCATTACTATTAGTGTATGCTGCAAACACTGAATTTCTCCCTTATATCAAATAATATTTCAGAATTCTGGTACCTTCAATTACCTTCTTAGTAGGATCTATAGACTTTTAAAAAGTAGTTCTAAACACCTAAACGTTTAAAAGATGGTGCAGAAACTCAATCAGCATCATAATATGCTAAGATCAGTTGGCCATATCTTTGGGTCACACCCTGTGCTAAACATCTCACAAACTTTCCCCCATGTGTTTCTCCCCATGACTGGTATGAGGTTGGTCTGAAGATCGTGGTATTGCTGATGACGATCACGTTGTAGTAACTGTAAATGGTGATCCAGCGATTACCAAGTGCCAGGTACTGGGATAAGCATGATCGATATTTCTTAGCAATTTCTAGCTTCTTGAGGCACTGAGAGTCTTCAATCTGCATGGATTGTGAGTCTGAGGGAGCGACTCTGGTGAATGGAAGACTATGAGAGATGGGAGAAATTCGGGGAGTGTTTCCATGGCCCAATATGCAGTGGGCCCCTTGAGTAAATGCAAGAGAAGTCCTGAAATTCCAGTAAAAACAGCAAGGAAACTATGGAGAGTCAGAAAAGCAGCAAGAACAGAGGCAAGTGCTCAGAGTGTACAAAGGACTGTTGTTTAAGGAGAGAGAAGAGGGAATTTGATTTTGAAAACTAGCAAATTGCTGGGAAGAATTTTTTTTTTTTTTTTAAATTGGTATTTAACCTTGCAAACTCCTTCACAGCTCATAATGAGCTGGTTCAGACAAGGTCAAAGACATAAAAAATGGTCCTGAGGGGAGCTTTGAGATTTGGAGTAGAGTCAGCAAAATGGTTAGAAATGGCACTCCGGACACTGGAAAGGTCCAAATCATCCATGATTCCTAGATTTCGTGGGAATCTTTCTTGATGTCTTATTGTTTCAGCTGTTCAACTAAACTCATGTTTTCCCACAGAATGAATGATCACCTGTGTCTAAATGCAGACACAAGCAAAGGGTGTAACTTCTCTTTCTCTGTTCCCCCACCATGCCCATGTCACGGGTGAAAAGAATAAAATCTCAGGACGATCAGCTACCTGGGCTATTCCTGGAAATGGAGAAAGCTATGAAGCAGTCCCAGGACCTCATTTGACATGAATTCATAGACTTTGCTGTAATATTTAATTCTTTTTTCACTTCTAGCTGCCCACAGTACCTTGTCTCCCTATTTTAAGTCTTCTCAGGGTTTGCCTTGAATTGGAGTTAAAGACATTTTGTTGTTGTTATTCATTACTGAAAGCATCTCAATCCTGGAGGGCAGGAAAGTGCATGCCTTAATCACTTGGAAGTAGACTCATTCCAAAAACAGGGGCTGAACTAGTTTTAGGTTAAATGAATTCTTCATCTACAAAAGTGTTGGGGGCTGTTAACCCACTCGTCTTTTAGATAAGTCTGGTACCTACCAGGCATTGTAGGAATGTACCTACATTGTTTCTTTTCTCTTGAGCCTCTTTACTATCTCTTTGCTTCTTCAAAGGTGTTTGCTTTCTTTCCCTCCTTGAATCTTCATTGTACTGTTTTAGTCAGTTTCAAGATGAAAGCTCAGACTTTAGAGCTGGGTAAGACTGGGCAGAAGACAAGACACAAGGATCTACACAAGTGGAACCCGCAGGCGGTGTCTGGAGTTGTGACTGCGATTGGCGTGCCAGATGAGATATTAGTGCCCAGGAACAATCAAGAAAGGTCCCTTTCCTCCAGGTTTTACTAAGAACAGCTCCTTGATAGTTTGCTCTGCTGCTATTGTCTTTGTCCAAGCCACCACCTTTTCTACCCTGAGCAACAGCAAATGCCTCCTGTTTCCTATGTCGCAGCCAGACTGATCACAGAAAGCCATGAGTCAGATCAGTTAGCTCCTTTGCTAAAAATTCTCCAACACCTTCCTATCTTAACCAAAGTAGGAAACAATCATATTTTCATGGCCTTCAAAGTCTGCAGGGATGCGGTTCCTGCCTTCTACCTGACTTTCTCTCTTAGTTCCCTCACCCTGGCACTCCCCTCCAAGCATGAACCCTGTCCAGAGCCTTTTGCCTAGAACATTCTGCCCCAGAGAGACCCTTGTTTCTTCCCTCCCTTCAGGTCTCTGCTTTAATATTACCTCTCAGGCCATTCCTAACCACCCTAAATCAAATAGAACCATTTTTCCTTCATTTTTCCTCATGACCTTTATCAGTGCTTGAAATCACATTACATAATCATTGCATATACATGTCTGGTATCATGATACATACATTTATATGTGTACATAATGTACGCATTCGAGGACTCTTTTTGTTCTTTTCACTGCCATATCACCAGCTTCTAGGAAGATGCCTGGCATTCAATAAGTGCTCCATTAGTCCTTGCTGAATGGATGAAAAAGAACGGATGAATGAAGAGATGGCAATCCAGGCAAATACTCATCATCGGGGGGTGTGGGAAACCGTCAGTGGAGATGAAGGAAGTGGGCACCATATGGTAAAGGGAATATTTTAAACAGGTCATGCTGACATTGTGGACAAAAGGCAGGCCAGTTTGGGCCGGGGGAGCAGAGAAGCCAAGGTAGTAGGGTGGTAGCAAGAACTCAGTTCCTTGATTACAAGACCGATCTTTATTCAATTCCTGAGATGATAGGTTGTAGAGGGAAGAATACTAAAGCTATCCCTCTATAACTCCCATCGCTCATTTATTCAATCAAACACTAATGCAGAGACTGATGTGAAGTATTTTGCAGACAAAATTAATGTTACCAATTCACAAACCTTCAAATCGGGTGATTATTCTGGGTTCACGGGGAAACTGCTGTAATCACATGAATTACGCGCAGAAGAGAACGGCCCAAGGGGAAGTCAGAGAAATTCCAAGGATGTGAAAGATTCCCTGTGCCATTGCTGGCTTTGAAGATGGAGAAAGGTATCAACCAGTCAAGGAAATGCAGAATCTAGAAGCTGAGAATGCCCCCAGCTGACAGCCAGGGAGGACACAGGGACCTCAGTCCTACGATGGCGGGACATGAGATTCGAGCAACAACATGAAGAAACTTGCAATCGCCTTTGTCCCCAGAGCCCCTGGAAAGGGATATACTGCTGTGATACTGTAATTCCAACCTGGTAATACCCAGAGCAGAGACTCACCAAAGCCATGCTGAGCCTCCACATCTATAAAACTGGGAGATGATAAATTGGTGTTGTTTTAAGCTGCTGAATATGCGGCGATTCTTATGGTGCCTACAGAAAATGAAAATGCAAGTGAAAATGAGGAGGGATCCCAATCTAGAACGGAGCATCAGAAAGATGAGCTGATTAGACCCTTAAGCAGAATGACAGGGGTAAGGCCCAGTTATTAGGGCTACAATACAAAGGAGAAACACAAGACACAAACACAGTCTCTGAGTTAGTAGAAATAGCATGAAGGCATGAGATGAGACCCCCATTTAAGCTAACTTTGATATGGAGTCACAGGGGCTGCTGGATGAGAGATCCATATGTACTTGGGGACCCGGTTAGTGAGAAGCTGGCTGTGGAGTGAGAATCACAGTGATGAGAACAAGCAAAAACAGGATGAGAAGAGACAGCTGATGGATGGGAAAATCTGTCACCTGCAACAATGTTTTCCAAAATGCAGATAACAAATCATTTGTTGCAGTATATACTGAAGAGAGGTTTTTGTCAAATAAGTTAAAGATTTAACAGGGATGTTTTGATTCTATATTGCTATTAACAAGTCATCCCAAAACTTAGTGGCTTAAAACAATGGTTTATTGAACCTCGTGATTCTGTGAGTCAGGGCTCCATTGAACAACATGTCTGCTCCTACAGGTCACCCGGGGTCATTTGGTGAGAAGCATCTGGTGGCTGCCTGGAGTGGAGGGGCCAAGATTGGTTCACTCACATGCCTAGTGTCTTGGCAGGGACAGTCAGAGGGTCAGGGTCAGCCCCTCCTTTCCCTTTTTATGTAATCTCGGGCCTTTCTCCAGTGCTATCTTCACCAAGTTATAGTCAGTTGTCTTACAAGGTGGTCCTGGGTTCCAAGAGCAGGTGTTTCTAGACAACCAGTGGAATCTACAGGGTTCCTCATGGCTGAGATCTGGAAGTCTCAGAACATTCTGTTTTGACACAATGAATTAAAAATTCCATCATGTGTGAACTGGCCACACTCAAAGGTCTTTTCTTGATTCTTCCAAAAGTTGATATCATACAATATGCCACTTTTTCTGGTTTGGTTAATCAACCTTTTAAAGTTAATTTTTCTCACTAACGTATCTTTTCTACACACATAAAAATGGAGGCTTTCATTTCAGAAATGACACTGTTTAGAATTGCAAAGGCATAATAGTTAACAATTAAATGGAAATCATTACTCTTTATATTTATTTTTGTATAAAACAAGCAAGCTACAGATAATAAGTCACACAGTCTTGTAATCAAATTGTTGTACTGGCCCTGACTCTGGGGAATCTCCCTGGTTGGGTGGGGAAGATGAATTGATTTTTATTGTTTTTTGTTTTGATTTTGTTTTCACAATCCACATGCCTTTCCCTAAAATAATATTTCAACATGTCTAAAAATTGTTGCCATTCTGTGGACCACAAGTGCCTCACTTAAGAAGGCACCAAATTTAATGTTGTAAAGAAAGACTTTGATATCAATTGTCGATGTGGAGTTGAACACATAATAAATCTTCATTTTCCAGAATATATTAAGCCAGATGTATACAATAACACAATAAACTGTTCAATCACCTACAAGTCATTTCACGAACAAGTAAAAACCCTCTACCTTAAAAGGATGAGGACTCAGTAGATGTGTCGTTTAAGTGATACAAACAGCACCTAATACAGCTCTATTTAATGTAATGGTCAGGTTCCAAATCCTTTAAAGTGATGGACCTCGCTTCTAATCCCACCAATTCTTCCACCATTGGTCCTATAGAGGGCCAGTCAGATATATAAACCCATGAGCACAAATTTTAAAAGGTGTGCACTGTTGAGCTTTTAGAAAGGACTCTCATGTATCACATCTTTTTCTTAGCGAAAGAACAAAACCATTTCAATATTGGAGTAAAGTGTTTCTGGAGCCCATTATTTTGGGTCTATAATCCAATAAAGATAGATTCCTAAAACTCTTGTTTGTTGTTGTTGCTGCTGCTGTTGTTTTAATTCCACCACTGACTAGTGTCCAGTGTGTGAGCTCATGACAGAATTTGACATGAAACCCAGGCCTGTCCCTGAAGGTGTTTTTCTTTGTTTGTTTGTAACTTTAGGATCAGAGGAAGAAACGGAAATCTCCAACAAAGATTCCTTTCTGGTTGTCCTATTTTCCTGAAAATAATCTTCTCAAAGTACATTTCCTTTGATCTTCCATTCATCCTTTTTTCTGGACAAATCTATATTGTATGAGAAACTCAAATTTCTTGAACTAAATAACACTTTAATAAGCTGATTAAATCTGAGGTTCGCTTAATAAATGCAATGCACACAAAATATTATATATCATATCTAGAGAATCCATGGACTTTCAAAAGCTAAACAAGTAATTCCAATGTAACAAAAGGAAAAATAAACATGTTCTAAATGACAATTTTCTAAGAAACAGCTTGCAAATGAAAATTTCACTTATGTGTAGAGCATATTTAGTACACACTGGCAATTTTTAAAAACTAATGTACTGATCATTTGTGTAATGTGGCCTGTAATAATTTTGGAGTATGATAACAAACAACACAGAGTTCCAGGATTCAAAGATGTAAAGCCGGGAAGAAAGCATACATAGGTGACAAAGAAATTATATTGTAGTAGAATCGTTTCTATACTACACTTAAAAACAATGTCATTTGGGACTCCTGAGTGGCTTAGGAGCTAAGCAGCTGCCTTCAGCTCAGGTCATGATCCCAGCGTCCTGGGATGGAACCCTGCATCAGGCTCCTTGCTCAGCAGGGAGCCTGCTTCTCCCTCTGCCTGCTGCTCTACCTGCTTGTGTTCTTTCTCTGCTCTGTCAAATAAATAAATAAAATCTGAAAAAGGAAGTGTCATCAAGAAAGGATCTAGACTCTTGAAGTGCATTGATAGAACTCAACACAGTGATCTTCTTCCTCTTCTGCATGTTACAAACACTGCTAATGCTAACATACATTCCCACCTCCTTCCTATGTCCATATGAACCATGGTGGGGCAGATGGTCAGGGAGATACTGGGTCCTTGAGCAGTTTAACCAATGCCAACAGTCAACAGTCTATGAAATTCTTGTTCAGTGGGAACTTTTTAAAGGTTTTAAGTCCTTACTAGATTTTCTTTTTCTTGCAGACAAAAGCATTTTTACTTGATTTGAGTTTTCATTCTAATCCTGGAAACCTTAATTTAGGAATTATATCAGCAGACTGAAACTCCATTATAGAAAAGAAGTGAGAAAGATGTAGGAACTTAAAACTAAGTTCTATTTTGTATGATGAAAAAAGTTGGAAAGGAACTTCAGAACAGCATAGCATATGTTTTCAAATAGTTTACAGGCTAATCATGAGGAGGAAAAATTATGATTATTTTATATAACCAGGAGGGTAGATTTTAAACCAGTGAGTTGGTCGAAATAAGGGCCAGTGTAGAAAAACATCTCTATTATTCTTACACCCTAATTTTTCTTGCAAACACAGTTGAGTCAAAATTATCATAACTGTGAAGGCTCACTTTTACCCCTCCTATCCCCCATAATAGTTTTCCAAAAGTGTCAATGGATGCTGTGTGGGTGTATTATTTTTAAGTATATTTAATAAATATTTGTCTTAATCTCTTTCATCTTATAGATTGCTGTATACTTCTTGCATTCATTCATTAGGCAGTGCTGCCCATTGTGAAAGCTTAGTTTTACTTTTTCCCAAGCACAGTGGTTCTCATTCAGGGGACATTTGACCCACCCCACCAAATATTGAACTCCCCCAACATTTGAAAATGTTTAGAGATATTTTTGATTGTTACAATAGAGGGAGGGGAGATGTTATTGGCTTCTAATGAATAAAATCAAGGGATGTTGCAATGCACAGGATAGCTCCTCCCATGACAAAAAATTACCCCATCCAAATGTCAGTAGTATTGAGGTTGAAAAACACTACTTTAGGGGCAACTGGGTGGCTCAGTTGGTTAAGTGACTGCCTCCAGCTCAGGGAACTCCAGGTTCGAGTCCTGCATCAGTCTCTCTGCTCAGAGGAAAGTGTGCTTCTCCCACTGACCCTCCCCCCATCATGCTCTCACTCAAATAAATAAAATATGTAAAACAAACAAAAAACCACACTGCTTTAAAGGACCCCCCCCGTCTTACTCTGCCTGTGTGATCCACACTCTCGGGGGACTACTTCTTACCTTCTAACAAGATGTGTGAGTCAACATGTCTGTGACTGTTTTCTCCTCCCTGTTAGGAAGTTGGAGCAGCAGGGGCTGGGGGCCCGTGCTTCATTCTTGGAACATTGGCACTGGGTGTGTATTTTGTCGAATTAAGAACCAAATAATCTCAGGTAGGTTAGGAGCCTGGGCATCGCCAAGACAATCATTGGATTATGCAGGTGAACATGGCATAGACTGATGACAGGCAATTGGTATAAATCACTGTTTGTCTTACTTCTAGCCACAGGCAACTGATTGTAAGAAATGTATAGAAACCAGCCCTGGCCTGTCCATTTTAGAAAATTAGTCTTGTGCCCAAAGCCAGGTTTGCACATTTTTCTGAATGAGCTAAGCGGAATATTTTCCATATAGCCAAGTGAAAAGAATTGAGAATAAAGAAAGTTTTGTTCCTTCAGGGGCACTTTAACACACTATTTTATTTTAGGTGCAAATAGTATTTATTTTTGAATAGTATGGGCTATAAATGAACATTTTTAGTTTTTAGGGAGTGTTTGAAACATGAAAACTTTAGAAAATACAAAAATACAGTACTACAACAGACAATCCCAAGTCAGTTTTCAATGTAAACCACTAATTATAAATATTGGGGTTTTTTGTTTGTTTGTTTGCTTGCCTGTTTGTTTTCAAGATTTTATTTATTTGTTTGACAGAGAGAGAGAGCACACACCAAACAAGCAGAGAGAGCGGCAGGCAGAGGAAGAGGGAGAAGCAGGCTTCCCACTGAGCAGGGAGCCCAACTTGGGGCTCCATCCCAGCACCCTGGGATCATGACCTAAGCTGAAGGCAGGTGCTTCACAGACTGAGCCACCAAGGAGCCCCTAGATATTAGGTTTTTGTTTTTTCTTTAAGAATCTTTTTTAAGAATGACAGTTGTATAAAGACTTGCATAGGAAGATTTATGCCAAAATATATATTCTCAAACTTGACTGTTTAGAATAGCCCTAATGCTATTATAATTGACTAAAGAGGGGAGAAAGTGGGGTTTTGTTTTCTTTCTCTCTCTCTTTTTTTTTTTTTTAAACCACAATTTTGAAAGGAAATCACCAGCAGTACAAAAGCTGGAAATTTGGTCAAAACCAAAAAGAAGCCACAAACACAGTCTCTTGAAGACGAAGAAAAACATGAGACAGAGTGGGGTGGGGCAGAGACTGTCACAGGCATTGTGGTTAAAGAGCAGGTAAGATCAGGGGATCAGGGGCGGACACACTATGAAATTCTGCTTACATTTTCATGAGGCTATTATTCATTTCCAGATGTATACAGTGTACTTGCCACTGGATTCCATCAGCCAAACCAGAAGGATTCCTGAGGTTCTCGTTTATTTCTGCTGTCTAAAACCATTACCTTCCACCTCCTAAAAGACTCAACACCACAGCTTTCAAGTCAAGGCCAAGGACGCTACATCTCTAGAAGCGAGTGTACCACTTGAAAAATGATTGCACTTTGATGTGCTTTCTCTCTCACAGAAATGACTTTCAGTCATAAAGGCCCATCTTGGCTCAATTCGAAACCTGACACACAGCAACTGGTATGCTCACACAAGTCATCAAAACTGAGAACCCTCTCTGAAAACATATTACCTTGCTTCTGAGTCACTGTGCATGTGATATACAGGGGGTGACTAATTCCCTTTGTCAGTTCAAAGCCAAATACTGAAAGCAGCATGTTTTCCTGGATATTTAACTAAATCTTTTTGGCTACATTTACCAGGATAGAGCTACAAACTTCCATAGTGCTGTTGCATTCAGAAACACAGTGGGTTCTCATCCGTGGGAATTCCACACTTTGAAGAGTATTTACAGGTCCATTCTTCACCCTAGAGGGTCTGGCTCTGGAATCTAGTAAATGATGGATGGTGGGTACTCAGAGCATTTAAATCCCAACCAACTTTTCCAGCCACACATCTGACTCTCATATCTGATCATGCTACTCTGTATATCATTATGTATATTTGAATGGGAAGTTGGAAAGAGCTATATTATTAAGCATGCCTAGTGTGCTAATCCAGAAATCTTAAAAACTTTAAAAATCAGAAAAAAAAAAAATCTAGAATTCCGGTGTTTGGTCTACATTGTGTAATGTTACATACCAATTTAGGAACTCTCTGTCGATTTCTAGGACCTCTAACCCTGGTGTCTTTGCCTTATGCCCAGATCTCTGCTCCTGAAGCATTCTTCCGCCTTGTCCCTGTGGAAGCTTAGGCTTTGTTCATTCAACAAGCCTGGTTCTGAATATTAAATCTACAGTGCTAGGCAAGTTTTCAACCTCTCAGCCCTACTTGCCCAATCTGTCTAATGGAGTATTTAGCATACTTATGTAATGCATAACACAGAGGAATAACTCCATAAACATTGGTCGTTCTTCATTTCTCCTTCCTAGCATACGCACTTTAACTTCATGGGGCTCCTCTTAAAATCGTCAGTGTCTTCCAAATATCAATTATTCAGACAGAACTCCTAGTGCTGGCAGAGTCTACGGCAAATGCAAGCCTAATTCCACCCCCCCACCATTTGCCTTTGTCGTGCACCATAAGGTCACTCTCACTCATCTAATAAGAGTTGGTCCTTCACCCTGTCCTAACATTCAAAGACCCCATCCCTTCTGAAGGGAAGACTCTACCCCATCATTTTGTTGCTGAAATTGTACTCTTTTTCTAGGGGCCAATTTAACTGCCACTTCCTCCAGGAAGCTAGGAGAACCTCACTCCAAATGCATTCTTTCAAATTTAGAGACTGAAATTCACCCTCTGCCTTTTAAAATCAAGTCAAATAAACCAAGAACACACCGAGAATTTATTTAAATTCATGGTAGAGTCAACAAATGGAATAGAAAACAAGTACGCCTGAAAAAAAAAAAACCTCCATTTGTTTCATTTTAGCTTAACTTTTTGTCACTCTAAAAGATGAGTTTGTGTTTACATTAATTCTCAATGTCGATGAAACTCTTAGATCCTTGAGGGGTCTGGTATACATTCTGTTTGCAGACTAAGGTTTCTTCATGAATGGAGAATAAAATGTGCATACACAGGCCTGAAACAGAAACCTTGCTTTGGGGCACTGCTATTAGTTTCAATCTTTTTAATCGGCATCTCTGAAACGTTCCACTTTTCCAAAGTACAAAGCCGGTTTTCATAGTTCTCTCTTAACTTGTTTTCCTAAAGCACTCCAATCAGTTTGATGCCAGTGAATTTCTGTTGTGTTTATTATATTTTGTCTTCTCTCCACCCAGCCCTCCCCCACTCTCAGCTCCCACATTGTGAGCAAGCCTTTGAGTAACCAAAAGCTTATTAGCAAATTTTCCAGCAAATAGAGTTTTTTGGAATTTTTTCCACCTTTGGTTGATGGGCTTACACTGAAATAAACCAGTCATGTTTGTGCTAGACTTCTATTGGAACTTTGCTTCCAGTCACATTTAATGAATGAATGACAGACTGGATATACCAATAAAATCAAGCCACGAGTAAAAATAGAGAAAGGCAGAGAGACACTGAGTGAAAGAGAAAGAATATGAGAAGGAAAAGTTGGGAGAGAGAATGAATGCTCACTCTGGACTCCTGTAACAAAAACTTAAAAAAATATAGTTTTTCCTACATTTAATATGAATATGTACATGTCCGAGAGAACTAATTTAAGTAGCTAAACCCTTATTTTCTTCTCATGTAGATCTATTATGTGACTATGACATAAAAATATTGATAAACCTACTGATAATGTAAATGTTAAAAGTCACAAAATAAGCATGAGATCACAATTAACTGACTTTAAGTACTAATGAGACATAATCTAGGTGAGTAGAGAGTCACGTGAACATCAAACAAAATGGCAGGGAGCT
Source organism: Mustela nigripes (assembly GCF_022355385.1). NCBI lineage: Eukaryota > Metazoa > Chordata > Mammalia > Carnivora > Mustelidae > Mustela > Mustela nigripes. The sequence continues at coordinate 202,189,078 of NC_081558.1, read as the reverse complement.
GGATCTAAACTTCCTTATGTCTGAAAAGTTTCCACCCCACAACTATATTCACTGCCTTAGTATTGGGTCACACGTTAAATACTTTCATTTATTTTTTTTTTTTCATTTGATTTCTCCGCAACTTTCTTATTACCTTTCAAAATGTACCAAAGAACAGTTTCAAACTAAGATGAATAATTTAAAACCAATGGGAAAATGAGAAGGAAAAAAAAAAGAGCTACCAAAGAAATAACATCTTGTAAGTGGAAAACCTTGAAAATGGTCACATTTCCATCCTTTAAATCACAGTTCCATATCTTGACTCAACCTACAACATGTATTGTTAATTTCACTGAAATTTGTTTCAAGGATCTGAGAAGACCCAAGGTGATCATCAACATCTACATCCTTACCTTAAGTCATGCTAACACCTAACACTTTCTAAATACCCCAAGATCCTTCTAAAACCTCCAGCTATTAGATAAATAATAATTCCTCATACATAAGATGGTACTGTGTATTGTTTTATAATTGCTTTCCAAATATTGCATCATACTTTGATTCCAGATGGGTGCTAACTCAATGCTTGCTTCATTGGATTAAAATATATAGAAATCGTGAGAGGAATTCAAGAGTATTATGGACCTGGGAATGAAAAGTCAAAGCAAATATTAGGTTAGAGACAGAACTAGGTTTGTATGCAGCCAACTCAGAGCTAGGGGCCAACCTCGTTGGAAGAGCTGACACAGCAGTGCAGCTGGAGTTAGTTTATTTACCTGTAAAAGAAAACACGTACACAGAGAGATGACTAGAAGCTGATGATGCCAAAACTAATTAGAAAATGTGTGGTCACCTGCCCTTTCGCATTTTTACGGAAAAGATCAATAATTCATGACTAGAACTCAAATAACCTGCCAACACTGTTAATAACATCCTTTCATCTACTGACTCAAAAGGATCAGGTCCATATTCATGTCCTCAAACACCTCACATTTCCATGTCACATCAGGATGCTCTTCTGTGGCAAGCATGGTATCATGCCCAAGCTTTCTCATTGTTCCCCGCTCTACCACACTGACCCAAACCAACAGCTCTTTGAGCTTCAGGGATTCAGAAAGTACATAGGACTTCTGGTCCTCACTAGGAATCTGGAGTTGTCCCACTTAAAATCCTGCCTCTGTGATGTGTCAGTCTGATTTAGAACAAGAGCAGACAGAATGTAAGAAGGGAGAGTAGATAAGGGGATCAAAGTGAGATTATAACCAGAGTTGGAAGCATTGGGTAGACATGATTGTGAACAGAAAGGAGTCTCTTTAAAGTCCTGTTTGGGGGCAGAATACTATTTAAACTTCCAAAGAGAAACACTAAAGCTCATCTTTATATATTATATTCCAGGGGGTACTAATGTTTTCTTGTCTCTTTTGGAAGTGTTTATTTGCATGGCAAAATGATCCAAGAAAAAAGAAGTTTGTGTTCAATACATGGTTTTATGTGTGTGTATGCTGATATTCTAATTTTTTTCTTGTCTTTTTATTTCTTTGCTTTGTAAATTAATGCAAGAATATGATTCTAATATGCAAAATAAGATAAAGGAATGAAAATCTTATAGCAGCACTAATTTATTCTAAACATGAATTTTACTTTGAAACTTGTAAATGCAAAAGTGAAAGAAACAAACACATTTTGCTGCTTTGGGGGATTGGTTTGTTAAAAGGTTTTGGTCTTGGATGTTGTCATCAAAATTTAAGTCATATGATTCAGACAGAAATATCTAAGAAATTCCATAATAAAATCTTCTAATACTACTTCCACTTAAGACAAGTGTGTATGACAAATGTGGATTTTGAAAGTATACAATCACAAATTATTGTTTTGACACAGATGAAAATTAAAAAAAATTAAAAAGATTACAATTTTAACAAAGGACTGTCTCTTCTGCCTGTAACCCAGTCATAAGAACTGGAGTCACCCTCCCATTATAAATAACAAGAAAACTGAAAAAAGTATGCAAAACACCTATTTTCAGGTATTAGACAGCTGGCAGTCTAGGATCATGTTAATGGAGAGAAGGGAAACACATGAGGTGAGCCGTGTGATCACTGCAACTTTCCTCCTGGAAGCACTTGCTCAATTTCAAAACAGGGAAGGGGAGTCCAAGCAATGTGTGGCAGTCCATTGAGTTGATTAGATTAGAATTAGAATTTGGAGATGAAGGCAGAGTACTGATGATGAGGAAGCTCAGAGAAATAGCTCTAGAAATCTGTATGGGACCCCTTGAGACCTTAACCGAACAGTAAGTAAGTAATGTGTGCAGAGGGTAAAACTAAACATGGTGCACAGTAAAACACAATAAAACTGGCAGAGATAAAAAGACACAAAGGAAATATAAACTGAATAAATTCCAAACTCACACAGGGATGGGAGACTATTTTGTCTGACCACTCCATCTGGAGAAAGTTTGTTGAGTGCCTGAGGCATTCAATAGACACCCCAGAAAAATGTCTTTATGGCAGGGCTACTCCATGCTACCCCAAACAAGTTGAAATATAAGCTCAAAATAATCCATAGGTATCTACATTTCCTGCCAAAATAGACTTCAAAACTCTTGAACTGAAGACTGCAAAACCCATACACCTATCACCATAACACATGCCATGTCTATAATTATAAAAAAAAGTACTGAACAGTGGGCATCTGGGTGGCTCAGATAGTTATGCATCTGCCTTCAGCTCAGTCATGATCCCAAGATTCTGGGATGGAGGCCCTGTGTTAGGTTCCCTGCTCAATAGGAAGACTGCTTGTGCTCTTTCACTCTGTCAAATAAATAAAATGAAAAAAAAAATACTGAACAGGAAAAGAAGCAGGAAAATTTAACTCATAATCAGAAGAAAAGTTGATTAATAGAAATAAAGTGAGAAGTGACAGATGATGGAATTAGCAGACAAGCATATTAAAACATTTATCATAAATATTCTCAAAGATTTAAATGAAAATAAAAACATAATGACAAAAGATGGGGAAGATTTTTTTTTTAAATGTGATTTATGGAGTTGACAAGCATATCTGGGAGGAAAAATTAACAGGATGGGCTTAATATCAAATTAGAGACTAGACAGTGAAAGATTAATGAACTTGAAGACATAGCAGTGGGAATGCAAAGGAAGTACTAAGGAGAAAAAGCTTGAAAATAAATAAATAGAACCTCCATTATCTGTGGAACAACTTAACTGTCAGAAAAAAGAAAAAGAAATTAAAGTGCAAAATAAAAAAATAAAGAAATAATGGCCAATTTCTCCATAAAACTGTAGTAATCAAGACAGTATTTCCAAATAAAGTGGATTTCCAAATGCATAAATGCATTTGCATAAATCACTCAAGGGAATATGATAAAAGTCTTAGAAATAATTCCCCACATCTATGATCATTTGATTTTCAATGTATTATGCCAAGGAAATACACTGGGGAGAGGAGATCGTTCAACAAATGGTGGCAGAACGACTGGATATCTATGTGGCAAAAAAGAATGTCAACACTTACAACCATGGAGACAATTTCGAAATGGATCATCAACCTAAATGTAAAATCTGAAACTACAACCTTTCAAAGGAAAACTTGGGAAAAAGCCTTTAAGAAACTTGATGAAGACAAGGATGTTTTAAGATAGAAACAAATTGTTGTTTACCTATACAATGGACTCAGCAACAGAAAGCAATGAACTTATATGATGCACACAACAACACTGTTGAGTGTCAAAAATATTCTCCTAAGTTTCAGAAGGTACAAACGATACTGGTGACTGGTGCATGACACAGGGACATATAGCCTACACTTGTCTGCTCAGAAAAATCCACCAATCATCAGTTTTGCAGCTTGTAAAATAGAGAAACAGAGGTGGTAGGGAATCCCTTGTAATGTTGGCTGCAACCACATATATTTTCCAGACCCCAGTAGAAGTAGTGCCTATGAAATCTGATCTGCAAGTGGAGGCTGTATAAGCTGAGACACCCTCTATGCCACTATCCGTGTCTGTGCTGTTACGGCTGTCTCCCAGCTTCCTTTGCTCATGACACTTTCCTGTGCCTTGTTCTTAGCCTTTCTGGGAATTCCGTTGAGTTACGCGACATCCATTCAATATCCTTTTCTTCTTGAGATGGTCAGTGTTCATTTTTGTTTGCTACTAAGAATTCTGATTAATACAAATTGTGTCAAATACCATGTATATAATGATGACTTGAAATTGTATATGTCTAGCTCTGATTCCATTTACAGACACATTAACACCTCCTTGAAATGTCCCTTGGATACACACTCAACATCTATAAAACAGAAACAGAATCCTCAATCTTCTCTCCCACAAAACAGTAATTGGCTAAGGTATACTATTTCCTTTCCATAGTACATCAATTCTCAGCAACCAAACAGCTCCTTCTTTCTTTTCATTATCCAAATTATCAAATTATACAGATTTCATACAATCCAGTATACCCCTTTCTATTTGTTTCTCATCCCAATTCACCACAGATAAAAGCATCAACAGAATTCACCAGCAGGCCAGAGGTTATCACCCCTTCACTTTATCACAAACAACTCTGTTGTTTGGAACAACAAGGAACTCTGTTGCCATCTGGCCATTGCATGATCCAATTCTTGACTCTCATTCTGAGTCAGCTTCCTAGAACCACTTTCATACCTAGGATTACTGGCAGAGGGTTGGACTCCCCAGAAGCAAATACTGAGAAAAGGATATTTGAGAAAGAGATGCATTTCAAATATGTCTAGCAAGTAAGTAAAAGGGTAAGGATGTGAGACCAGAAAAGGAAGGACAAAAAACAGTGGGGTAGCAGCAAAGCCCCACAGAGTACAACTTAAGTTCAAGAATTCAAAGACACCCTGCCCTCCTTGTAGGTCTCACCTCAGAGTTGGCCCCTTAGGGGACAGAGTATTTATATTCCCTCATGCATCAGCCAATGGCTAAGAGCTGTTTCTAAGGAAAACAAAATTCGCAGGCATTTCCCCTCTCTGTGCTTGCAGGCAAGGCGGGTTCGAGCAGCCTGGCCCAAAACCCACAAGTGTTTGTTTTTATGCCTCTCCCATTAGACTGTGGGTCACGGGAGGTCAGAAACCAGGTCATCCCAAACAGTTCTGTATCAATACCGAGCAGGGTGCAAAACAGCAACAATGCCTTTTGTCCCCAGCCTGGCACTGATCTGGGCCCCTAGAGTTGGGGTGTGGAAGTAGGTAGATATTACTTAGGAAGCAGCATTCTGAGGAAGGCCAGGTGAAGTCATTTAGATCAGGATTAACAAGTGCCTCTGGGATGTGACAAGGAGAGAGAACACAGGTTTAAGGCCAAGTTCCGAAATCTGTAGAAATCAACACATTATCAGGACTGAAGCACATAGAATTAAGAGAACCTGAAAGCATTCCCAAATCCAAAATTTTAGCACAAAATATTTTTAATGCCACGTTCATGGCTGTTGGCATGGACATGTTAGCATGGCTGTTAGCCTGGAGAATTAAGGGGCTCGAGGAAGAAAGCTAACTTTGCCTATCTGTTAACAGTGCTCAGAAAAAAAAGACAAGCTACTCTCCACGGAACTGGGAAATTGCATGGAAGAATCAGAGTCATTTCTCCCTAAACCAGTTATTAAATCAATTAATGAAAAAGAGATATATATCTGTCTTTTTTATGGGGGACGAAAGGGGGTGAGATTAAGTAATGTAGACATCTTTGAGCCACTACCGAATACAAGTGCTGTCCAATAGAAATATAATGCAAGCCATAAAGTAATTTTAATTTTTGTGGTAGTTGCATTAATAATAAAGTATGAAGCAATGGGTAACATTATTATTAATAATATACATAATATACTGTATTTAACCCAATATATGGAAAGGTTACCATCTTTACACATAGGCAATTTAAAAATATTAATGACATATTTTATATTCAGTTTTTAAATTTAAAGAAATTTAACAATTCAACTGAATTGAAAATTCAAATATCACTAGCTACATTTCAAGTATTCAATGATTAACTATAGCTAATAGCTATTACATTGGACAAAGCAGACTAGAAACAAATATAATGACAATGTTAGACTATCTGAAAAACACTGCATTTAATGATTTTATCTATTGTTTATATCAGTGAAATTCTTACTCTTCTTTCAGAAGGGCACATTTTTAGAAAATTAACTTATTGAAAGCTTCTTAATAGCAGATTATCAGTGAGGCTACTATAAAAGCCAAAACAATCATCACTTACTGAAGAGCATTCTGAGTTAAATGTGCTTTTATTTATAACTTGGGGCTCTCTGAAATGATCCATGACTTCAACTTGGTCTTTCCACTCAGTTTCCAAATGTGTTGCCGTATAGTGGTCATGTGCTCACTGTGATCAACCCATGAGAGGAATATAGCATTCTAAATAGTTCTGATGTAAGTATCACTGAAAATTTTGATGTAAGCTTCTCAGACTCCAAATAAATATTGTCAGTACTATTTACCCAAATCAAGACACAGCAACACAGGAAATACACATTCTAAAAATAAGGCCAACTATTAAAACTTTCTCTTTTTTTCCAAAGATTTATTTATGGAGGAGGGGGGCAGGCAGAGGAAAAGATTCAGACTCCCTCATTGAACATGGAGCACAACACAGGGTAGGGATGGATTTTATGAACCATGAGATCATGACCTGAGATGAAACCAAAGGTAGGACACTCAATGGACTGAGCCACCCAGTCACCCCCCCAAACTCTCCTATAACAACTTATTATGATCTTTCTCCCACTTCCCCTCTCATTCCTTCTCCCACTCCCAGGGTAGGGAGGAGAGAATCAAGCAAAGTCAACTTACTACACACTGGAGCACAACTGGATTTGAAAACTCCAAATTGGGAATTTATTCTTATAAAATCAAGCACACCCCCTACCCATGAAAAATGATGAGGAAATATAATCATGAATACAATGTAATTTTTGTAGACATTTCTCAGGGAATACAATTTTTTATTTTGATAGATAGCTCAAAATGCCTTTTGCTCCAGTAACTTCCATTTCAAACCTCTTGAAAGAATCCCCCAAGTGAACAGTCTCACAATTTTGTCGCCAATGGTAGCCTAAATTAATTTAGTTCAAGGAATTTCTCCAAATTGTCATACATGTTTCATCACTCTCAATAAATGATGACCTGAAAAGAATGTAGAGATGACCAAGGAAATTCTGAGAAAAATTTGACCGAGATTTACTGGGTTTTCATCCCCAACATGCCCCTCCATATTCCATATCAGAAGCTATCTTGATTGCCACCTATGGGACAATATTTGAACATTCACATCAATCATACTCTCCCTTCCAGATTGAAAAGGAGAAGGATCTATCTTGAATTCTGTTTGATCTCCACCTACCTTCTTGTCTCACCTGTATTATAAAAAAGTAGAGTGCGCTAGACAAAGGAACTAGTGCAAAGGGATTTAACCCTGCTATAATCCTATTCCACATGAAATGGGTTGGAAAAGCAGAATTACAATAATCAGTCATTGGTGGCTAAGTTGGTTAAGCTTCTGCCTTCAGTTCAGATCATGATCCCAGGGTCCTAGGATTGAGCCCCTCATTGGGCTCCCTGTTCAGTGTGGAGCCCACTTCTCCCCTTCTCTCTCTTTCCATCCTTGTGCGCTCGCTCTCTCTCTCTCTCTCTCTGTCATATAAATAAATAAAATCTTTTAAAAAAATGATCAGTCAAGTATCCCTCTTAGGATAGCTTGATGGTATCAAGAGCTGTCTTCATCAGAGCTCTCAGCTCTTTATCAGTGACACCTAAAATTCATTAAAGACATATTTACATGTACACATACATGCATATATGTATACATCATTTATCATCATACATATATGTATGTAAACAAAAACACACAGGCACACACTTACGTAACTCTCTCCAGAACAATCAAATTTGAAAGCAACTGATAAAGTGAAAGTTCCAGGACTTTTTTGGATCAGCTAATACGTATACCTCGAGCTCTACAAAAGACCACGTGTTTGTAACTCACGGATGGCATCTGACTCCATAGTTGAGAGCTGATATTCAGATCTAAGCAGTTTGGATCACATCCTTGACCACAAGAGCAACATAAATATTCTTCTTTGGAATTTAAGAGTCTCCCTTGTCCAACTCACAAATCAATGTTTAATGTGTTCAATATCATCCCTGATACCGTATTAATAATTTTCCTAGCAGTAGGGATAGGAAAATATTTCTGAGGCAGAAGGGGTATGTCAAAGTACTTTTTTCTTTTTCCCCTGTGTGACAAATTAAAATAATCTAGCTATTCCTTAGGCAGTTCTGTTCTCTGATTTACAAATTTTGAAGAATTATCCCTCCCATCTGCTGTTCCATTATCATTTTTTTTTTTTTAAAGAAAGGAAAAGGGGCACCTGGTGGCTCAGTGGGTTAAGCCTCTGCCTTCAGCTCAGGTCATGATCTCAGGGTCCTGGGATGGAGCCCCATTCGGGCTCTCTGCTCAGCTGGGAGCCTGCTTCCCCCTCTCTCTCTGCCTGCCTCTCTGCCTATGTGATCTCTCTCTGTCAAATAAACAAATAAAATCTTTAAAAAAAAAAAAGAAAGAAAGGAAAACTCACATACATGAGTAGTGAAATAATAAATGTAAGACAATGAACTATCATTCATTATATATTTTCTAAGACATCTCTGTATCTTGGTCGGGGGAAAAAAAACGAAAAAGTGTTAGAGTGAGTTATAACATTAACTGGGCAGATGAGTTAAGTCCATCTATATAATATGTCTAATACAACCACATTTGTCCCAGAAAATGCTAATTAGGTTTTCAAAATTATTTTTTGCACATTATGACTCATGTGTCTTCTCCATTTTACCCCATAAAGGAATTCAGGCTTTCTCGAGGTTGAGATCATTCCTTTTGCAGAAAGAGAACAATTGTTGATATCTAAAAGAATGGATTAGATGGGGCGCCTGGGTGGCTCAGTCATTAAGTACCTGCCTTCAGCTCAGGTCATGATCCTGGGGTCCTGGAATCAAGCTCCGCATCAGGCTCCCTGGGGGCAACTTCTCCTTATCCCACTCCCCACTCTCCCTGCTTGTTCCCTCTCGCTATGTCTCTCTGTCAAATAAATACATAAAATCTTTTTAAAAATAAATAAATAAAAGAATGTATTAGAAATGAAAGAAAATACAAACATCACCAAAATTGTGGTTTCAAATACAGACCAACTTAAAATCCTTCCACAGTTTTTGGAATCAACCCTAAAAGCAGCTCTATCAACAAAAGAGATGGGGTAAGGCACTTTGTCGTATCTCCAAGCAAAACTTCCAATAGGACTATGGTCTCGCTTCCCACTTTTATATAAACATCCTTCATGGTGGTTCAATGGCAGCACCAGGACAGTCTGGCATCCCAAACAAAGTCATAGTTGGCACAGGTATCTCCCTAGTTCTGGAGTGAGATTAGAGATGGAAGAAATATCAACATCTCCCAAGGCCAGTGGAAGCAAATTTAAACTCTCTCCTACCACCAAACAAACAACCACAGTGGCATCTTAAAAGCTGCCATCAGATTGATGGTTCGGGTCCCTGCAAGCCTGAAGTGGCTTCTTCCATATCTGCGTCCTGTAATTAGTTGCGGGTGTTTCCTCCAGACACTCAAGAGTTAGAGATTTGGTTTGAATGTTGTTCTGAAGTCAGTCCAAATCAGGCTGGATTTTTTCTTCTGTGGGTGTTCTTCCCTTCCCTTGCATGTTTTCTACTCCCCCGCAACTCCCTCCCTATTTCAATTTTCTCCTGCAAAATCTATACATTTCCTTTGAAGTCCAGAATGTCCTATTGTGTCTCATGAGTTTAGTGCTTGTATTTTATTTTCTAAATGTTCATTTTACTTTCCACAGACGAAATAAGAGATTAAATTGTTTGTCAAAGAACGTGGCCACACTGAAAAAGATCCAAGTCTCTTTTAGCCAGAAGACGAATTACTCATGCCCATACTTCACAAGCTTCATTTTTGTTTTTAAATTTTTTTTTTTTATTTTTGAAACAGAAGACGATAAAGGCAAAAATCAGCATTGTCTGTATTTGCCTGGCTAGCCACCTTCTTCTCTTCGTAAGAACACCACGATTCCCAAATGTTAGAGAAATCCCCCACTTCTTCTCTTGTGGGATTCTAATTAGGGCCCCAAACCTCTTGTAGTTAAGGAATGGAGATGTTCCTCAAGGTGGGCAATAATTTAGAGCCCTCTGGAACTGGAATCTTGAACACAGAGACATAGGAACAGAAAGCTGTAGTTCAGGGGCACCTGGGTGCTCAGTGGGTTAAAGTCTCTGCCTTTGGCTCAGGTCATGGTCCCAGGGTCCTGGGATCAAGCCCCGAATCAGGCTCTCTGCTCAGCAGGGAGCCTGCTTCCCTCATTCTCTCTGCCTGCCTCTCTGCCTACTTGTGATCTCTGTCAAATAAATAAATAAAATCTTTAAAAAAAAAAAAAAAAGAAAGAAAGAAAGTTGTAGTTTATCTATTTCTACCTTGGCTTCCCGAGTAGATCCTCATGTTATAGAACACTTCCTGGGGTCCTTGCTTGGTTTTCTGCATCTGCTTTTCTTCTTTCCTGGTTCATGTTAGAGTCAGTTTCCACTGCCCGTAACCAGTGAATCCCAAGTAACACTCAGTTAAGACCTATCCCTCATTCTTAGATGGATAATACAAATACTGGATTCACGGGGCTATGTGTAATCAGTACTGTTCTTGGTGTTGGAAAAACTGCAAAAGAAAAGGAAGGCTGACTTATTCTGAGGGGGGTTGCTGTAGAGTTAAGATTACTCCCCATGCAACAGTTACTGTTCCCAGGTGCACAGAGACCTCGGGAGGAATGTGTTCGTGTTCCGAGCAATGACTTTTCTTGTCACCCACTTAGTTTCACAAGCCTAAACCTGTAACTCATCCTAGACTTCTCCCTCCTCCTCACCCCACACATCTAATTAGTCACAATTCACTCAGTGAGAAAATATTTATTAGCAAACCATGCGGACCGTGCTGATTTGATGTCTCCTACTTCTTTCCACGGACAAAGCCTCTGCTTTAATTCAACGCCTCACGATGCATTTCTCGCCCAACTCCAGCAACTGTCAAACTAGCACCTCTGATCTCTGTCTTTTCTCTTTGTGGCTCCTTCTCTTCCAAAAAGACAGCATTTTCTTCCTAAAGGGCAAATCTTATCAGGTTGCTCTCCTAAAGCTTGCCAGCATCTTAGGAAAAAGCTCCAAACGTCTTCGTATGCTGTTCACAGCCCTTCAAGGCACTTGAAAACTCTCCTGGAACAAAGGGAGTTAGAACTGAACAATTGAAAAGGCAAGGTCATCGTGACGTTGGCTCTGCTTGTCCTTCTAGCTTCCTCTCTTATCCCTCCGTTCCACAGGCATATGGAGCTACTTACAGGTCTTCCCAGAACAATCATCTCATCTCCTGGCTTGAACACCTGCTGCTCCTCTACCTGCAGTGCCCTTCCTGCTCCCTGCCCTCATGTCACCTAGCTGACTCCCACTCTCCCAGCCTCTGAGCCTAGGAGAGCTACCCTTCCTTCATTACCCCCTTTGTCACTCTGTGACACCTCCCCCACACCGCAGCTCCCTATATCATAATATACACACTAGCGCTCTATATTACTATGTCCTATTCCTTTGTATGCCTTTCTTTTTAGAAGGCAGATTCTGTTCTTCAAGTTTGGAAACACTGTCAGATTCATCTTTGTATTCTCTGTGCTTAATAGAACACCTAACACGTGAAAGCATTCAATAAATGTTTCATTGACTGAGTAGATACACATAAGATGTTTTCAGAAATAATGCCTGCAGAACCTTTTCTATAAACCCACATAACAGAGAAGACCTGGATAGAATACATTTTCAGGCATTCTATTTATAAACCCAGGAAACATCCTAATACCTAGATTTTTTTTTAGGACGCTCTAAAAATGCCAACCCTGAATCATAACAAATGTATTACCTCAACAAACAAATACATTTTCTAGATTCATGCAAATTTCCCATAGACTGAGTGCTCCCTGAACTCTTATAAAAACATCTTTAAAAACTATAAAATTTCATAAAGCTTTGGATTTTGTGGTTTAATATTTCATACATTGATGCATCACGCATACTTGGAAGTGTAAGCCAGTCCAGCAGGATGAACTTAGCCAATCTGTTACAGCCAAAGAGGAAATATGCAAAATTTTTTGGACAATATTCTCTGATTAAATGAGTCAAGACAAATGGAGTGGAGAGCTACACAAGAAACAAGAAACAAGAAAGTTGTTATTATGATAGATACTCACCTAGCATAAAGTCAAAAAAGGTACAAAACAGGGCTCCTGGGTGGCTCAGTGCATTAAGCCTCTGCTTTCAGCTCAGGTCATGATCTCAGGGTCCTGGGATCATGTCCTGCATCGCGCTCTCTGCTTGGCAGGGAGCCTGCTTTCTTCTCTCTCTCTGCTTGCCTCTCTGCCTACTTATGCTCTCTCTCTATCAAATAAATAAAGAAAATCTTTTTTTTTTTAAAAAGCTACAAAACATAAACATGGTTTCAGAGGCATTTGTAACAATAAAAAATAAAGGCAACATGCATATGGTAAAATGTGGCTATGTAGGTATACTGGTCACAAAAGATAGTTGTTATGGTCCTTTAAGAGCTTGTCCTCCTTTGGGGGCACCTGGGTGGTTCAGTGGGTTAAGCCTCTGCCTTCAGCTCGGGTCATGATCTCAGGGTCCTTGGATCGAGTCTCACATCGGGCTCTCTGCTTGGCAGGGAGCCTGCTTCCTCCTCTCTCTCTGCCTCCTTGTGACCTCTCTCTGTCAAATAAATAAAATCTTAAAGAAAAAAAAAAAAAAGAGCTTGTCCTCCTTCTTCTACCATGAACAGGTCTCCATCATCAGACCCATCCTTCACAAAGATGATTTTCTCTTCTTATAATTACTATCTTGAGCTGTTAATGACCACCACTTAGCATTAATCCCAAATTTGTAATTCCTTCTCTAGCTTCTAATTCAATTTTATATACAGCTTTCCTCTATATGCCACTACCAGATAAGTTGGCCCTTATCACAAATAAAATTTATTCAGTCATCTTTTACCTAATGTCAGCACTTCATTCCATCACCTGTTTCTGAAGATACTGCCAATCTTCCAATACCATACCATTCTCAACTCCTTTTTCATCCTTTGTATCAGACCTTTCTCTCCCTCTGTGTGTGTGTCTCTGTGTCTGTGTCTGTCTCTGGCTGCCATCATTGAATGCTCCAGAAAATCAGTTTGTATGGTTGTAAAATATCCCTTATATGCCAGATTTTTCTGATACTAGAGAATTCAGTGGAATATCATCTTATTTACATATTGTCTCACTGCCAAAGTAATGCCCCTGAACAATTGTCTACTGCTTTCCTCTTTTCACTTCCACTCATCTTTCTCAAAGACATTCTATGGTTTCTCTGTCTTCTAACTCTAGATTCATCATACCCATGGAAATTAATCTTGTATAGTGTTAGAATTTAAATTCTTTCTTTGGGTCACCTGGGTGGCTCCGTTGGTTAAGTGTCTGCTTTTGGCTCAAGTCATGATCCCAAGGTCCTGGGACTGAGTCCTACAATGGGCTCCCTGCTCAGCTGGGACACTATTTTTCCCTGCCCCACTCCCCCCTACTTGTGCTTTCTCTCTCTCAAATAAATAAAATCTTTTTTAAGAAATAACCTTTTTCTTCTATCTAAGCCAATTTTACTATATCACAAACATTTCCTTTCCCACCTTTGGTCAGACTCCCCTTCTCAATAGACCTCCATGTCTCTCTCAACTTATCCCCAATTCTACCTGTCTTCTAAAAGCTTGGGGTGCCTTGGTGGCTCAGTGGGTTAAGCCTCTGCCATTGGCTCAGGTCATAACCTCAGGATCCTGGGATTGAGCCCCGCATCGGGCTCTCTGCTCAGCAGAGAGCCTGCTTCCCTCAGTCTCTGCATGCCTCTCTGCTTACTTGTGATCTCTTTCTGTCAAATAAATAAATAAAATATTTAAAAAACAAATAAAAAAATTTTAAAAACTTGCTCTAATCTCAAATTTATGAAGATTTGCACAAGTTCACCATTAAATCCTTTCTGATAATATAATAGTACCTCCAGTGACCCACGCAAACTAACTTGGATTCTTATCATACATAAAGTTTTGGATAACTCTATTGGGCAAGATAAACTCATTTATGCTGTACTAACAACAACAAAAAAAATCCCTGAATTTCAGCAACTTAACAAATGTTTATTTCTCATTTATGCTGTATATCCCACGTGAGTCATCAGAAAGTTCTACTGTGTGATCACTCAGGTATCCCAGCAAATAGAGACTCTAATATCCTCAGTTGCCATGGCAGGGAAGAAGGAAACCAGAGAATGATGTAAAGGATTTTCTTTGCCTCTGATCAGAAGTGGCATAATTCATTTCAGCTCACATGGTGTCACCAAACTTCAAGTGGGCCATGAAATGTAGAGGAACAACAGAATACTTAGTGAGCCCTGCTATTTCTGTCCCAATATGTTTATATTAATAATACCAGCTTAGCTTGTGTAAAAAGGGAAGGTCTCAACCCAAGCATCACAACATTTTACATTGGAACGTTACTATCTACAGGAAAATAATTGAAGACTATGACTGCCTCTCCCAGAAGACCCTGTTATGTTTCCTGCTGTCAGAGACCAAATGGAAAGCAGCATGGGTAGGAGCATAATCTTAAAATCTTAAACCCAACAGCCTAGGCACGTTAGTAGTTCCCTAGCCAAAGCAGCTCTTTACAAAAGACTGCCACTTACTGATGTTGAGTTATGCTGACCAATAAAGATGGTCTTGAACATATCTGATGTAATACAGCCAAATGGCCTCCAACTTCCAGAAATATATGAAAGATAGGAGTTAGCAATTGTTTTGTTTTACTATTTCAAGTTTCTATGTATTCTCTGTATTTAGAGAGAATTCTGTGATCATAGGAATTTCTCAAGATAAATTCCACTTTGTGCTCCAGTACCTTATTAGCAAGAAGTACTCAAGGCTGCTTCATAGTGGACAAGAACCACTCCATTAGAAAGACCGTTTGAGGAGGGGCAGGAAAGATTTCTTTACTTCTTCTGTATGGAGAGGGTTCCATGGTTAGAATACTCCCAGCTCCCCTGACTTACGCTCCTTCCCACACAGCTTATCTAACTGGGGACTTCAGAAAAGGAGCCCAGGCTAGTGAAACCAGCATCTTCTCTTCTTCTGTTGTATGTTCTACTTTACTTCTCTGTGGGTCAGCTGTATTTTTGGAGGTGGTGCCCAATCACGCATGCCCATGAGTAAGGTGAGTAATGCTACATATAACTCTATATAGCTCCATATGCAGAAGCCTGCATCCTCTTGGATGCATTCTTCAGTTTCAGTTTGAACTTTAATAAGGATGATATTTTTGTTCTTTATTTGTTGGCTCATGTATTATATTTATTGTTTTTATTAATCAATAAAGACTTTAAGTGGGAAGGAAGCTAAAATTTGTTACATCCCCCAAATAACCTCTAAAGGTAGCATATTGCTTTATATTATTTACTTAAATACATTTGTCATAAACAATTATAGTAGACTTTTTTTCTACTGTTAACATACTACAACTACTACTTTAGCATTCAGCGATAGTGACACATCTTTGTCAGTTATTAGAATGTTCAGCTACCATAAATTTTTCATAGAAATTTGTCATTGAGTATTGAATAATATTTGAAATAAATATTTGCTAATTTAATTTGTCATATACACGCATTATATTCTTAATCTACTTGTATCATAACTTGGTTATTTACATAGAGACAAAAAAGAGAAGCAAATAATAAAAATCAACTTTAACATAACATTTTTTACTGGCATTTTCTATAACCCATAGACATGTAATAATGTATTCATTTGGATTCAGGTAAGAGCATGTTCACTCGAAGTTTATGGTAGAAGCAAAACTTCAGAGAAAATCAAATTAGCCAACAAATGTCAATGTTTTCTGATGGAAAAAGAAAAAAAAAAAACCCACTGGTCTTAAAAGATATTAAACAGCTACAATTCAAATCAACTTCCAATGTCTCATGCTGGATTAAAAATAGAAGTCATTTCTTTAGTATGTACAGTCTACAAGCTGCTAAGACGATAACGTATACATTGAAACACAAAAATAACTGAAGTTTGTCAACCACCTCTCTCTCTTTGTTCCCCCCTCATTAAATTACATTTACTGGAAGGTCACGTAATGACTATCTGTTTTTTAGTGCCACCTTTTGGGGGGCTTTTGTTATTACATAACATCAAAATCAAAAAACTAGAAATTCATGTGTTAATTAAACTCTATCATATGAAGTTTACACTTTTTATTTTTCCCATTAACTGTACAGTTTATCAGTATAAGCAGATATGTAGTTTAATGAATATCTGCTCCGTTATATTCTGCAATGAAACAGGAACTGAAAGGTTTCCTTAGAGTCTTCTGACTGAAAGGGTTCAATCCCCATCCATCCCCGAAAACAAACCCGAGCACTTAAACCCATATAAACTCTGATCCAAGCCATGTCTACTCTTCCCCCTGTAGGAAACTTAAAATTCAGTGGACAACCGTGGACACTGAGGAACACTGTGTCATCGATTGACAGACAGAGGCAGAGAAAACTCAGTGACTTTTCTAGTGCCTCATGATTTGCAGGTGGTGGAGATAAAATCAAACCCAAGGCCATCACTGTACTTCTATGCATCACATTCACCCACTTCAAAGAAAATATGGACTCTAACAAACATCCTCTGGTACTCCTGTCCTGGTAAAGTGTGTTGAACTCCAGGAAAGGTAAGAAGACTGTTCTCAAAATTCCACAAACCAAATAACAGAAATGCTGGCTGATGTTTGGTATTTTTAAAATCACGGTTCTGAATCTGGCCAATGACAAAGACTGCTTTGCTCTAAGTTGGAAATGGGAAACATCGTTGACCGACCCAACCGTACCTTCCACTGACTCCCCGAAGTCATTCATGGAAGAGTCTGTTTGCTGTATTACCACCCATTCATCTAGACTCCCAGAGTCCTCTCCTATGACAAATTAGGTCATTGAAAAATAAGAACCCTAAAAAGTGTTAACTTAGTTGACATAGAAAATATTTCACAGATTTATAATATGATTTTCACAGCCTTCAGGTCAGTAAAAACATGATCTCTTTACATGTGATTTTAGAGTGTGTTGTAAAACCATAGTAGTTGGCCACTTAAGTCTAACATTCTTTATACAAGTACTTCTTTTACATTTGACTCCTGGGGAGAAAAAGAAAAAAAAACAGTTGCAAGTGAGTTTGTATTATTTACATTATTATGACTTTAAAACAAAATTAGCCTAAATCTCTTTGCCTCCAGGCAAATGAAACTTTGTGCCCGATTAGGGTAACTAAATAGTCTCAAGTACTTTTCCACTCTTTACCGTTGACCTTTGTTCTGTTTTGTTTTCATTCCCAGTTGTTCTACCTTACCCTAAGTCTACTTTTAGAAATTGTCTTAAATCTTGTCGGATGTAACTCAAGTGCCAAAATGAAGGAGTTAATTCAGGAATCCAACTCCAGCAAGGAGGTTGTTGTTACCAGAGCTTAGCATCATTTAGGAGAAGCATGGAAGAGCCAGCCACTCCTGAGCCTTCCTCGACTTCTTGGGTCTTAGCTGAGGCCATGGATAATCATGGCCCAGGGAGAGGTAAACCGAAAGAAAATGACAGCAAGTGCAAGCAAGAACCTGAGAGGTATGCACCCAACCCAGTGGGATGATAGGCAAAAAGACTAGCAATCTGTTTAAACCGAGCTAAAGATTTTTAAGAGAAGGCTTATGAAGCCCCCTGAGTCTGAACAAAAAGCTGGATTAGCAAGAGTTTAATTACCAATGAGAAGTCAGGGTGTCGTAGCAGAAGCAACACCGTGGTAGTCCAGTGTTTACTTCATGATGAACTGCAGAGGTCGAGGTAACACTTGAGAAAGGTTCCAGTGCTTCCCTCCTGGACCCATCCCTTCTGAAAAAACACTGCCTCCGTGTGAGAAGTGAGGAATAAGTTAAAGGAACAATACAAATCAATGAATTGTATAAATGAATATAATCGATGCAAGAAAGAGTACAGAATGGCATCATGTTCACTGGTTTTTCTAAACTTTGGATCTTGTTTCCATATGTCACAGGGCATGATGAGGCACAAATTTGCTTGGAAGTCTTTGTCTTCAGGAAGCATAGTTTGCCCACTTTGGGTTTGTGCATTGACAAAAATTAAAACCAATCAACTATGTGCTATACACTAGAGTGGAGAAGAACATTGTTTAGGAATCCATGTAAGTGTCCACAAACATAGGAAAAACAAATTTTCAGATTCTTTTTTTAAAGAATTTTTAAATTTATTGGAGAGACAGAAATCACAAGAAGGCAGAGAGGCAGGCAAAGAGAGAGAAGAGGGTTTGATCCCAGGACCCCGGGATTATGACTTGAGCCAAATGCAGAGGATTTAACCCACTAAGCCACCCAGATGCCCCAACTTTTCAGATTCTTATTTGCTTTAAATTCAGTGTAGTATTTAAAAGTAAACACATTAGGAGTGCCTGGGTGGCTCAGTTCATTAAGTGAGGTCAGGATCTCAGGGTCCTGGGATCAAGCCCCAGGTCAGGCTCCCTGCTCAGAGGGGAGCCTGCTTCTCCCTCTCCCTCTGCCTGCTGCTCCCCTTGCTCGTGCTCTCTCCCCTCTTTCAAATAAATAAATAAATTTTTTTTAGGAATTTTTAAAATTAATTTATTTATTTTCAGCATAACAGTATTCATTATTTTTTCACCACAACTGGTGCTCCATGCAATCAGTGCCCTCTATAATACCCACCACCTGGTACCCCGACCTCCCACTCCCCCACCACTTCAAACCCCTCAGATTGTTTTTCAGAATCCATATCTCTCATGGTTCACCTCCCCTTCCAATTTACCCCAACTCCCTTCTCCTCTCTAACTCCCCATGTCCTCCATGCTATTTATTATGCTTCACAAATAAGTGAAACCATATGATAATTGACTTTCTCTGCTTGACTTATTTCACTCAGCATAATCTCTTCCAGTCCTGTCCATGTTGCTACAAT
>NC_081558.1:202160731-202166902 GCF_022355385.1 Mustela nigripes | reverse complement strand
GGTTCTCCTTTCTCCACATCCTCTCCAACACATGTTGTTTCCTGTCTTGTTAATTCTGGCCATTCTAACTGGTGTAAGGTGATATCTCAATGTGCTTTTAATTTGAATCTCCCTGAGGGCTAGTGATGATGAACATTTTTTCATGTGTCTGATAGCTGTTTGTATGTCTTAATTGGAGAAGTGTCTGTTCATATCTTCTGCCCATTTTTTGATATGTTTTTATTTTTTAAAGATTTAATTTATTTATTTGAGAAAGAGCCAAAGATAGTGAGAGAGCATGGTGGGGAGGAAAGGGAGAAGCAGGCTCCCCACTGAGCAGGGAGCCTGACAAGGGACTTGATTCTAGGACCATCATAAGCTTAGCTGAAGGCAGACACTTTCCCAACTGAGCCACCGAGGCGCCCCCAAATAAAATATTTAAAATAAATAAATAAACACATTAGCCCATGCAAATCTCATTGTCTTCTCTTTATTAGTACATCAAGAAACGATTGCTTCTAATAGTAGGAAAGAAATACAACATCTGTGATAAAGGAATATTTCCTCTTCTATTTATAGATTCTACAAATCAGCTGGTTTGTTGTTTACTTAAGTAGAATCCTCATATAACGTTTACACACAACCCATAGATGTGTCTTCATATTTTAGAATTTCAATATGTTGATTGTTCCTCTTTCACAAACTGGAAATATAGCCTCAGAAATTACTTGATTTTTAACAAGTTCATTCAAATTTGACTTGCTCATTGAACTCTAGGAAATTTATGAATTTAATGTTGCTTTTGTGTTTTATGTATTTATATGTTAAAACCCTAAGGAATGTCCACAGTTATTTGTTCTGCCCATTTGACTCCCAGCAGAAGATCTGGTTGAAAATTAGAGATCTTTATCTGAAATTTATACCTGGACTTCTAATGTGTATTTGTATCTTCTATAGGCAACTATATGTTTTATATTGCTCAAATAAGGAACATTTATGTTATATGACTTCTAATTGTAAAATTACATGAAATGCAACCCAGTTTTCAGGAAACACAGTTTAAAACATTAGTTCAAAACTAAAAATGATATTCATTATTGTATACCACATATAATAAGTTTACATAATAGAAAAATACTAGAAACTACCATTAATCTATAAAAGCCTAAATATTAAATGAGGTACCTAAAAACTAAATTTCTAAGTGTTTTTTTTATTTGTTTTGTTTTGTTTTTAGAGAGTGAGGGACAGAGTGGGGAGGGGAAAAGGGAGAGGCAGGGGGCAAATCTTAAGCAGGCTCCAATAGGTTTTATAAAACTTAGAAAAAAATTTAAAATATGTCTCTGATTTTAGTCCAAAATTTTGGTACCTCTAGTATAATTATTATTTTCATTTGCTCTCAGTTTTTATTAATTTACATGAGTCTATTGTAGAAGCATAAAATCATACAAAAATATTGAAATAATTTCTCGAGCTCTGAAAAAGTGGAATTTTTATTGTCACGTGTTTATTATGGTGTTATTTGCACACTATATAGAAGGAGGCAGTGAGATGGGGTAACTGGGTGATGGGCATTAAGGAGGGCAAATGATGGAATGCGCACTGGGTGTTACAGCTGATCCATCACTGAACTCTATCTGTGAAACTAATAATACATTATATGTTAATTAATTGTATTTAAATAAAATTAAATTTAAAGAAATAAAGATGGGTTTCCATGACCACAAACTATCTGGATTAGGAAAAGGACGATTTACACAGAGATTGTAGATGACATATCTGAGAAAGTGGAGAGAGAAAAAGAGGGAGAGAGAGAAAGACCTTAGCCATATAGCTTGGCTATATCTAAGGAATTGTGAATAGAGAGCTCTTACAAAGACTTTCTGGAAATTGAATCTGGAACCACTACCTATGGACTTGTAACTGATGTCTTAGTGGGTATAGCATGCAGGAATCAAGAGGTCATTAATCCATTGCACTCAGGAGTTGTCAATTATACCGAACAAGTTTTTCAGGCCAAAAAGTTTAGAAAAACTCAAAAACCAGAGGAATCATGCAAATACAGTTAAATGATTAGAAAACACGATCTTTATGACGTGAAATTATTTACTCTTAAGAAAGAAAGCTAAAATCAATCTTCAGTTTGAAGCTTGGCTACTACCCAAAGGACGCAATTACTACGTCCAATTCACCCATAACAGATGGAATTAATTGTAACAATGGAAAGATGTATGTGAGATAATAAAAGAATAACTCTTTCTGATTGTGGAAGTTATTAAACTGTTGAAAGTTCAACAGTGTTTTGGTCTTAGTAAATAAAATGAAATAGCAATTTTAGCAGAATAGCATGTTTACCATGTCCTTGATTTTCTTTGGATTGCCACCACTCAACGCTTCCATCCTTTAACAATATGCTCACTTCTGGGTGTTTCTAAACTTCATACAAATAGAATGATACTGTATATATTCCACAATCTTCCACAATATATTTGTTTGATTGAAATTATATTTATATAAACTAATCCATCTTATGGTGGGGTTTTTAGGTTTTGGCATTTTGGGGTTTTTTGTTCGTTTTTTCTTTTTTCTTTATAACAATCATATTTTCTGCCACCATAAGGTATTCTAAGCACATCTTATATTTCCCTTTCCTAGCCAACCACTTCACAAGGAGCCCTGGTTCCTTCTATTGCAAAATAATATTTAGGAATCAAGATCTGGGCTCCAAGTGTGCTTATTTCTAGTGGGTTGTCATTACTTTTAGACCTGCTTAGCACATAAAATGCAAAGATATGTTTATGTGTACTAACCCATGCATACATACACATTCTATTTATTTTTGTATCTACTTATTTGTGTATTGAAAACATAAGTAAAAATTTGATAGAAGATGAGATGTAAGTATACACATTGAGAACACTGAAAATATTAAGCATTATTCAAATATATATATCACAAGTTGATACAGATATTTCCAATTCCTATCCAACACCACAGGGTTCCCTCTTGCCTTTCCCCTTTGCCTGTTTGTAAGGTTTTCCTCAGACAATAAGAAAAAAAATGGGCTCCCATTTTCTACAATATATTATCTATTCAATCATAATATAAATCATACTACATAAAGTGGTTTCATAATTACTAACCCATACCCCTATGAGAAACAAATTTACTCACTACAATGCATTATTTGTGTAATGCTTTTTTTTTGTATTTGTATTTCTTTTGTATTTAGATTGTCTACTTATTTTTTGTGGTGTATAGTTCTATTGATTTTTAAAAAATGCAAAAAGTCATGTATCCACCATTATCGTTGTGACACCAAACAGTTTCAACTCACCCCAAATCCTCTGAGAGGATTATTGTGAACATCTCCCTTCACTTCTTACCCTAGCAACTATGGCTCTGTTTTCCAGCCCTATCATTTTGCTTTTTCCGTAATAGTATGTAAATGGAATCAAGCAATACATAGTCTTTTGCAGTTGGCTTCTTCTACTTAGAAAAATACATGTAAGATTTATGTATATTGAATAGATTGATAGCTCTTTCCCTTATATTGCTAAATAAATATTCTATTATATGATTGCACAGCAGTGTCTTCATTCATTGGTTAAAGGACAGCAGAGTTGTTTTTAGTTTTGAGCAATAAAGAATAAGCTGTTGTCCACATTCATGGGAAGGTTTTTGTTACTATAGGCTTTTATTTATCATGTGAAAATACTGAGGAAAAAGATTGTTGAGTTATGTGGTACGTATATGTTTAAATTTATAAGAATAAAGAGTTCAGTGATATTCATCTAAATTATTCACACGGTGTTAATGTAGTCCAATGGGGAGAAGAATGCTCTTCTCAGTGTGATGTCATGGTGGAGAAAGGAGAGCCACAAATTTGTAGATATCCCTTCCCCTGAGACAGTCCGTCTCCCTTCCCTTGAATCTGAGCTTCTTGTGACTTTTCTCCCCAAAAGAGTCTGAAGGAATTGACACTATACCAATTCTTAGACCTAAGTGGGCTAGCAGTTTTCACCTTGTTCTCTTGATGCCATGAGCTACCATGTAAGAAGGCCAACAACTCTGAGAATGAGAATGAGACAATGAGAATCCCAAGGCACATTAAGAAGCCCTCATTGAGGATGAGCCACCATGTGAGGTAGAGAGCAAGAGAGAAGGGTCAAGGAGACTGATCACCACACATTTGAGCAAAGAAGCCATTTTAGAAATAAATCCTTTAGCTCCGGTGCCTCGGCTAATACCAGAAATCAGAAATGAACCACCTTACCAAGGCCTCCCAGAATTCCTGATCCAAAAAGGTTTTAGGGGGAAAAATGTAAAAGTTGTCTCCTATTTCATTTTACATATTCAAACATTGTTTTGAAATGGATTATGACTCTAAATGTAAAAGGCAAAGTTAGAAAACATGTAAGTAAAACGTTGGAGAAAATCTTTATGACCTAGGATTAGACAAAATTTCTTAAACAAGATTCAGAAAACACTAAACATAAAAGCAAAAGTTGATAAATAGTACTTCAATAAAATTATGAGTGCTTGGGTGGCTCAGCTAGTTAAGCATCTGCCTTTAGCTCAGATCATGATCCCAGGGTCTTGGGATTGAGTCCCTTCTGTTCTCTGCCCATCAAGGAGTCTGCTTCTCTCTCCCTCTGTCTCTCCCCCACCACTCATGTACATGCTCCCTCTCTGTCAAATAAATACATACAATCTTTTAAACAAATTATAATTTCTATTTTTCTAAAGACACCATTTAGAACTTCAAAAGATTTACCAACAGATTGGGACAAGATACTTATAAAACATAAATTTCTTTTTAAAGATTGTATTTATTTATTTGTCAGAGAGAGAGGGGGAGAGCACAAGCAAGGGGAGTGGCAGGCAGAGGAAGAAACAGGCTCCCTGTTGAGCAAGGATACCAATACGGGACTCTATCCCAGGACCCTGGGATCATGACCTGAGCTGAAGGCAAATGCTAAACTGACTTAGACATCTAGACATTCCTAACACGTATGTATATATTTTTAAAATTTTCATTACGTATCTTTTTCCGATCTTCATTTTCAATCCATATATATTTTATGCTTCTTAATTAAGGCATAAAAACATGGAGATGTGTTTCAAAAAATATTTTATTCTAATTTTTATCCAGTTTTTGGGGTTAGTACAATGGAAACAATGGTCCTCTCTTACCTTCTGTATCTCATCAGAAACTCTCCATATTAATTTTTCTTATCAGATAAGATTTTCCTTTGCAGGCATGTGATGTGTCCCTCTCTTCTTTCTTGTAAATTTTAGAATCAGTTTGTCAAATCCAATAGTAAACTTTTGAGGTTTTTATTTTAATTGCATTTCATTTATTGATCAATTCAAGTGCCAATTATTTTCTTTAAATAATGTTTTTCAATCCATAAATGTATTATATCTGTCCATTTGTCTTCTTTAACATCTTTCACTAAAATTTTATATTTGTAGGAGAATTGTTTGTTTGTTTGTTTGTTTACTTATTGGGGGAGAGAGATTGCAAGCAGGGGGAGGAACAGAGAGAGAGGTACAAGACAAATCTGTGCTGAGCATGTAGCACAGAGCCTTATGAAGGGCTCAGTCCTATGACCTTGAGATCATGACCCTAGCAGAAACCAAGAGATGGTTGCTTTAACTGACTGAGCATCCAGGTGTCCCCAGACTTGTGAATCTCTTATGAAATTTACTCCTACATACATTTTGTTTCCAATATAATTAAAATTGGCTTATTTTATTTGATTTCATTCTGTTTATTAGTATCAAAATGCAAATTAGTGTTGTATATTAACCTTATATGCAAAAATTTTACATATTTTCTAGTTAAATCCAATTGCCTACAAATTGTTTTTATTAGATCTTCTATAATGACCATCACATAATTTATGAGTAAGGATATCTTTCTTATTCTCCAAAAAGAATGTTTATTAAAAATGGCTATAGCAGTTCATATGTGTAATATTTCCAAATCTTCTGAATTAAGTATAATTGTTACTATAGAATTTTTTTTTTTTTTTTAATTTTTTATTTTTTATAAACATATATTTTTATCCCCAGGGGTACAGGTCTGTGAATCACCAGGTTTACACACTTCACAGCACTCACCAAATCACATACCCTCCCCAATGTCCATAATCCCACCCCCTTCTCCCAAACCCCCTCCCCCCC
>NC_081558.1:201785897-201813831 GCF_022355385.1 Mustela nigripes | reverse complement strand
CTGATATTTTGTTAATATCTGCCTTTTCATTCGTGGTGTTATTATTAAGTTAACCAGGAATCATGAACATTTCACCTCAATCCATGTGGACTACTTTATCCTTTTAAATCACCATATAGGATTCCTTCTCTGGTGTATTATTATTATTATTATTTTGTCATTTGGATATCAGGGTGTTTCTGATATCTTGCTATTAGCAACAATACATTGGCAAACGTCTTTATTACATTATTTGTGCCTACATGTGCTGCATTTCCTCAGAGCGCATTGCTAGAAATGATACTTCTAGCTGAAAATCTGCATCTTTTCACAAAGATTTCGCCATTACTTTCCAAAATGTGAACAAATGCAGACTCCTACAAATCATATTGTCTACACATAATAAGGTTAACTCTTTTATGCAGTATTTTTTTTCTATGATTTTGTTGTGAGAGATAAAACCTTCTGGAAAAAAAATAACATTAATAGAAGACAGGTTTTTCTTGCATTATTACTGAATTTAATGAGAATACAGTTTGTCATAACTGTTTTCTGAATAGATTTTTTAAAACATTTGGTTTATCTTTCTCTATTCTGTTAAGAAAAAAATTCCAGTTCTATTTTGTGAAGAGTTTTAATAAAGATAAATGTTAAATTTTATTTAATATTTTGACATTTATCAAGTTGTTTTCAGTAAATGTGTACTCACAGACAATAAGTTCTTTGCAGTTTAAATAAGCAGCAGAATGGTTTTTTAATTATTATTTTAGAGAGCATATCTAAATAATTGTGTTTTGTATAAATATACATGGATTTCTAAAGCCAGAATCTGAATGATAGGTTTACTGTACTGGAAAAAGATTCCCTGAAAGCTTATAACTTTTTCTTATCTATTAAAATACACAAGACTACTTACTTGACTGATTCAGGGAATTACTTTTTTTTTTTTTTTTTTAATATCCAAGGAGATTTGCCAAAGAGCATTTGTCATTTAGCCATAGAGCTGTATTTGAAAGGCTTATGAACCTTTTCAATAAATGTACTTTTGTTTTCCTTTTTTAGGGGCACGGCAATTGCTGGCATAGTATTTGGAATTGTATTCATCATGGGGGTCATCGCTGGAATTGCCATATGTATCTGCATGTGTATGAAAAACAACCGTGGGACCCGGGTGGGCGTCATCAGGACCACTCACATCAATGCCATCTCCTCCTATCCTGGTAAACACAATCACTCTCTCCTTCTGAAGGAAGAGTCCGATTCATTAGTTATGCTCTCCTGCTTGGATAGAGGAAACATTGAAGACTTTCAATGCAATGGTCTCCAAGAATATAGGGCATTTCTAAATTAACACAGACTGAAGCTCTAGATTTCAATGGAGATTACTTAGGTCCAACTAATAACATCTAGCTCACATTTGAAGGTACAATTCCCAACCAGCCAGAGTTAAGAGAACTACACAATTCATATCCACTGTATCTACCCACCAGAGTTCTGAGAAGTAATTATAGGGAAAGTATAAGTGACATTTCTGATTTAATAGGTATGTATGTCTTAAGAAAAAGGATGGAATAAAATTTTTATGTGTACTCTCTATGCAAAGAAAACAGTTTTAACATAATATGAAAATTCTCAACATAGAGCAAAGGTAATACATTAATAATTTGACAGGTATTTGGTGAGAGTCTGCTAGAAGTTCTACATATAAATATACTGAATACATAGGATTCCATAAACAAAATACTGCAATTTGCATTAGGTGATTGCTCAGTAGTGCTTTCTAAGTCAGTCTGTATGTATATGTGCCATTTGACATATAAAAGCCAGTCAAAAGTTGGGTATTCATCCTTTCTGATGGAGGCATAATATTCCATAGTGTATATGGACCACATCTTCCTTATCCATTCGTCCATTGAAGGGCATCTTGGTTCTTTCCACAGTTTGGCGACCATGGCCATTGCTGCTATAAACATTAGGGTACAGATGGCCCTTCTTTTCACTACAGTTGTATCTTTGGGGTAAATACCCAGTAGTGCAATTGCAGGGTCATAGGGAAGTTCTATTTTTAATTTCTTGAGGAATCTCCACACTGTTCTCCAAAGAGGCTGCACCAACTTGCATTCCCACCAACAGTGTAAGAGGATTCCCCTTTCTCCACATCCCCTCCAACACATGTTGTTTCCTGTCTTGCTAATTTTGGCCATTCTAGCTGGTGTAGGGTGATATCTCAATGTGGTTTTAATTTGAATCTCCCTGATGGCTAGTGATGATGAACATTTTTTCGTGTGTCTGATAGCCATTTGTATGTCTTCATTGGAGAAGTGTCTGTTCAAATCTTCTGCCCATTTTTGATAAGATTATCTGTTTTGTGTGTGTTGAGTTTGAGGAGTTCTTTATAGATCCTGAATATCAACCTTTTGTCTGTACTGTCATTTGCAAATATCTTCTCCCATTCCGTGGATTGCCTCTTTGTTTTCTTGACTGCTTCCTTTGCTGTGCAGAAGCTTTTAATTTTGATGGAGTCCCAAAAGTTTATTTTCACTTTTGTTTCCTTTGCCTTTGGAGACATATCTTGAAAGAATGAACACCCAACTTTTGTAGCAACATGGATGGGACTGGAAGAGATTATGCTGAGTGAAATAAGTCAAGCAGAGAGAGTCAATTATCATATGGTTTCACTTATTTGTGGAGCATTAGAAATAACATGGAGGACAAGGGGAGTTAGAGAGGAGAAGGGAGTTGGGAGAAATTGGAAGGGGAGGTGAACCATGAGAGACTATGGACTCTGAAAAACAATCTGAGGGGTTTGAAGCGGCGGGGGATGGGAGGTTGGGGGAACCAGGTGGTGGGTATTAGAGAGGGCACAGATTGCATAGAGCACTGGGTGTGGTGCAAAAACAAGGAATACTGTTATGCTAAAATTAAAAAAAAAAAAAGCCAGTCAAGTTTGAATCTAACATATTATTTGAAAGATAATTTCCTATTGACAGTCACGTCCTTCCTTAGCCCCTATAGAGAAGAAGGTCCCTTCTACATGCAATCTGCCCCATGTATCAATTCCTTAATACCCTTCCTCTCTTAACATTTTCCCTATCAACTTCAACTTGAAGGGGCAAAAGTTAGATGAATGTGAGAATGATCATTTCTTCTGTTCCTCTTTTGTCAGTTCTTCCTCTTCTCCAAGTGTCTAAAGGGTCAAATATTTGTGTCTTTTCCTAGACTATATCTACACTTACATCCTTGGTTATATCATTTGGTCTCACAGTATTAAGTACTATTTATATGTTAATGCCTCCCAAAGTTATAAACCTCCATTCCAAACCTCATTCCTGAATTTCAGATGCATTTGATCCCACTGCCTGCTGGACATCTCAGCTTGGATGTCCTATAGATATCTCAAGTTGAACATATTCCATGCTATACTTCTGATCATCCCC
The DNA here is from genome assembly GCF_022355385.1 of Mustela nigripes. Classification (NCBI taxonomy): domain Eukaryota; kingdom Metazoa; phylum Chordata; class Mammalia; order Carnivora; family Mustelidae; genus Mustela; species Mustela nigripes. The sequence continues at coordinate 201,810,415 of NC_081558.1, read as the reverse complement.
CCAAACTTCCTCTACTCACAGCCTTTTTCCTCTCAACTGATGACATCTCTGGACTTCCAGTGGCTTAGGCCAAAACCTTTGAGTCATCCTTGACTCCTTGCCTCCATCAAACCTCCACACAAACTATTAGGAAAACTTCAAATTCCATCTCCAAGTATATACAGGGTCTGACTACTCACTGTTCCCACTGCTCTTTACTCATGGGAACCACCTTCAGCTCTCACCTGCATTACTGTGATTATATCCTAACTGCTCTTCCAGCAGCCACCTTTGGCCCCCAGGGGTCTATTCTAAACCCAGTAGCCAGATTGAACCTTTTACAGTAGATGCCAAATAATATCATTCTTCTAGTCAAAATCTTCCAATGGCTTTCCATTTTCTCCAGAGAAGAGTCCAGCCAGTGGTTCCTCATTTTATCCAGAGTAAAAAAGCAAATACTTGACCAGGGCTTGCAAAGCAATACATGAATTGGCTCGTCTTTTTATTTCTCTGACTCCATTTCCTTCTCTACTCCCTCTTGCCACTCTGCCTTCAGGCACATTCTTCTGTGAATGCAAACACACTCCATGAACACAACATGGCACACTCCCATCTTGGGTCTTTGCCTAGAATATGGACCCTCACTTAATTCAAATTTTTGATCAAAGATCACCTCCTGAATGAAGCCTACTCTGGTCTATTTAAAATTGTCTTATGTCCCTCCTTATTCTACTCTGTATTTTTTTTCCAGAGTGCTTTTAATCTTCTAAAATACCATATAGTTTGTCCAATTTTTACATTTATGGTTCAGTTTCCATCCCCTTCTCCTAGATCCACAAGGCAGGGATCATAATCTATTCTGTTCACCATCCAGTCCCAAGTAAAATACCAGGACTGGCACATAATGGGCACTCAGCAGATACAGCTGAACAAGTAAGGAGCACAATGCATGATAAGATTTGATTTAATTATATATCAAAATCCAGGGAATTTACCTTACAATGTACCCTGGAATATGAGCTTTTACTCAACTACGAAAGCAACTCACAACTTTGTATCTTTCCAACTTACTAAAAATATTGTTGAGATTAGTGTAATGATATTAGAAATAGGGTACAAGGGAAAAAGAGGGGGAACTATTTTTTATTATTCACATCTCCTGTTTGTTTTTTGAGTTTTTTTAACCTGGTCAACCCATAACTCAAGGGAACAGAGGAGGGTCAGACAGATACATTATCTGAAGAGATGGCAAGGAAAAGCCCTCTGTAGATAATATTCCAGATACACTTTTGCTTGATCAAAAAAAATTTAGTTAAAATTAAACATTAAACATTTTAAAACGTTAAAAGCATTTTATAAAATTAGAATAGAAGATACAAAATACTTTAATGTGAGAGTTTATGTCTTCCTGAGTTTGAGGTTTCTCTTTCATGCATGGAAGCATGTTTTTAAAACTTTAGAGTGGCATCCTTTATACTGGCAGATCACACCAGCATGTTAAATTTTCAGTAAATGCATTGTTCTGGGAACTGAATAATGTGAGAAACATAATAAACCTTATGGTGGAAGCATTTTAACTACAAAAAAGCTGGATCTTCAAAAAGTATAATGTGCTTGATTACTTCTCATTTCCTTCTCAAAATCACTAATTGAGCTTTTACTTAAAAGATAGGAAAAAACACAGAGTAGTATTGAATGTTTTTCAAAGTCTTCCATACTTAGAAATATAAAATATTTTTATCCACATGAATTAATTAGCCTTGTGACAAATGAGATAACAACCTAATCTATTGTATAGTCCTTCAGCTTGGGGGCCACATACATGAGTAGAAAATAATTTAGCCAAGGTCATATTCTTCGGTGAAAGCCTTGTGAAAACCCTGGTGAAAGTGCCCAAGGGGAATACCTCCAATAAAAATTATTATTGTGCACTGGGAGGGAGATTACTGAAAAAAGTTATCTTCTATACCTGATTATTTGTTGGACGGTGACCTTCCAAAATAGTTTTTTATTCCTCCCATGTTGGGTAGAATGAACAGTTTAAATATTTTTAAAGCCATTAGGGTGAAAATAAAAATTATTTGTCAAGTCTTATACTTCCACTACTTTCCAGAACTTAACTGTAAAAAAAAGAAAAAAAAAAGTGATCATGTTAATCCTTTAAAAAAATATAGGTTTAGATGATACACACTGAAAGAAAACAATATGTAAAGACTATAACAGAAGGCTTGGCCAAAAAAAAAAAAAAAAAAATCAAATGACAACCAAAGGAAAGCAAGACATTTCAATACTATCAAGATATTTGTGATCTAAAGTCTATTATTGATTCCCCTGGTGACTGGTGATAGATTAGATAGATAGATAGATAGATAGATAATAGATTGATTTAGGTCAATCCTGGAAAAGCAGGGGAGGTTCTTGGGAACAGAAAAATTATAAAAGATACATGTACAAAGGAGTTGTGGAATTGGAAAAATCATCATTTTAAAACCATCATGAAAAAAGCTTGGAACAAGAGTCATTAATGGTGTTAAATCTGGGAGGAGAAGTTGCAGTGGAACAGGTCATTTGCATGGTCAGAAAGTGTCTAGTCCCAGATTTGTTGCTAGGTATAAGGAAAAAATAGTAATTACACAATGGAGAAACCAGACAACATCTTGACCAGGTGGTAAAGATTAACATCACCAAAAATAGGATAGATGGACATCTTGCACCTTTGGGTGTTAATTATTCTGAGGATGACACAACTTCATGTATGTAGGATTCTGGCTGAAAGTTCACAGCCTGAATCTAAGCATGAGAATAGATCTGGCAAAGCGAGGTTAAGGAACATTCTATAAAATAACCGAGTTGTAGTCTTTAAAATCTCTTGGGAATATTTCATTAAGAAATCAATACTCTAGGGGCACTTGAGTGGCTCAGTCAGTTGAGCATCCAATTCTTGGTTTTGGCTCTGGTTATGATCTCATGGATCATGGGGTCAAGCCCCAGGTAGTGCTCCATGCTCAGCAGGGAGTCTGCTTGAAGATTCTCTCTGCCCCTGATCTCTCTCATGTACATGTGCACACTCTCTTTTTCTCTTAAATGAATAAATAAATCTTAAAAAAAAAAAGAAGTAAAAATTCTATTAGCATCACTGAATTCACAAATGAGGGCTGCCTTATTAGTAAATGTACTGAACATGTGAAGACTTTCATGTACTCATCAAAGGATTTGGTGATATGAAGATATTCTCTTCTGATTGTGCCTATATTCTTACTGAAATTAGAAGCAAGTCTTCTCCTGAAAGTGGGCTGAGGGGATGCTTATAGGTAAGGAATCTCAGAGAATGCAGGGGGAGTGGTGAAATACCTATAGGAATGCATAATTTTCAAACAATGCCAAGAGTATCAACACTGAAGAATATAGTCATTCATTGAAAATGTTATCAGTCAGTATGATTGTGCATTTTTCTCTAGCCACCCGAAGCTCCTAGATACAAGTCTGGGAGAGCCAAAGTGTTGAATTTAATCAAGATTGGAGTTTTGTCAGGCACACGGGGGAAAAAGAGATAAGAAGGTTGATGATAAATGCACAGAAATAATTTTAGTGGTGGACCATAAATCTAAGCTGAATAAAGAAAGACATGAAGACAGGAACGAGGTGACATCAGTTTAAATTAACTTTTTAAATGTCATCAGTAAAATTGGAAATCTAAGTGAGATTCAAGATACACTGGAATGTGTATTCTAGAAAGATAAAGAGTAGTGGTCAGATTTACATAGGTACAGCAAGGGTGAGAAAACGATTTTTAAAACAAAAAAATCCGATGTTAAAAAAATGCTTAAAGAAAACAATTAAGGTGATACAAACACACTGTTTAACACTTCATGAAGTGGACAGTCTTTGTATGGAGAACAGTAAAGAATGTGGAAAACAGGGAGCTTTTAGAGGATAAAGAATTAAAAAAAAAAAAACACAAGAGAAAAGTAGAAAATATCTGATTGGCTTGTTTGGGGTGAAGAGGAACATGAAATAAGTATAGAGCTTAGAGTTGGCTTGATGTCTGGGGATTAGCTGACTGGATATGTGAAGCTTCCCATCAAGTGAAGCTTCACAAGGACATGAAAGTTATCTAAGTTTCGGTTTGCTGCTGTGGTACCTGGGGTAGGAGAAAGCTCCAGCTCAGGGCTAGAAATTCACCTCAACGTATGAATGATGAAATCATCAAGAATGCTAATAAAAGTCCTTTTGCAGAGAAAGATATCAGGACTGATGCTAAACCATCAATGAGTGAGAATCTAGGGCAGAGCAGACCAGAGGTATTAACAAGGAGGAATCGAAAGTAGTATAAACTCGTGGTGTGTGCTAAAATAGAGCTTGGGTTTTTAAGGAGAGAACATAGGCCATGGTTTGAAAAATGGCTATGAGAATCCAAGAAAGCACCCAGTGCATCTTCTGGCACTATAAGATGTAAGATGTTGGGGGCTGGGGAGTGGGGAGAATACTTCTGATTTAATACTGCTGCAGAGGAAGCTGCGCTCTCCAAGGAAAATCTGACTTTAATGAAAATAGATATGTTCAGTGGATGTCCACTTCTCCCTGACACAACTATCTCGTGCATTCTTCTCTCTTCTCAAAGTTCAAAACCCCCCTTACTTTTCTCACTCTCAGTAAATCTTATTTCTCTGGAAAACCGACACAATTAGAAGAGGACCTCTCATATTCTGAGCTAGAGTCACATGTAAACAGATGGAAAGAAGAGTATACGAATGACAGACTTTGTGATCTCCTGAGCACAGTGAAAGGTGGTGCAGAAAGTTTAGAAAATTAATGAGATTTGCTGTGTAAAGGCTTTCAGAATTAGAGGTCTACAGTGAAAGATATTCTAAGAGTTTGTCCTCTTGGTTACAGAAGAATGTGGAACATGACTAGACTTGTCTGGATGTAATCTGAGGGGAAGGGGAATGATAGCTTCTAATAATATCATCATTTTGGGAATTGCATCTTGGGCCACTGTTGAGGAGAAATGGGCATGATTGGGCTTTGTGGTGGGGGTGGAGACAGTGGAGGTCTTCCTAGGAGCCATGTAGCCTTCTGCTCTGAGAAGATTCAGGAAAATTGTGAGTAGGTTGGTTTGGGGGATGGTGGAGGAGAAGGTTTGCTCCTAGCAATAATATTAAAAATTAAAATAGTCTTTAAAAATGTCAAGCTCCAGACACCTGGGTGACTCAGTAGACTAAGCATCTGCCTCCAGCTCAGTTCATGATCCCAGGAATCTGGGATCAAGTCAAAAGATCTGGGATCTTTTCAAAAATGTTATAATCTAATGCTAAGGTGTATGAAAAGACAAATTGAGGCGTACTAGAATTTTTAACAAAAATTTTGACAAAAATTGATTTGAATCAGACAACACCATACTGGAAGTAGTTAGGAGTACCATGCCTAATACAGAGCAATTGTAGAAGCAAAGAAAGGAAATTATTTCACTGGCTATAGCTTAAAGCATATTTGACAATTTGTGATTGGTCGTCCTTAGCGTTTTGATTTTGTAACTTTGAAGCACTTACAGGCTTACATTTTGGTTTGATCATTATGAGAAGAGAGCCACCTCGGTCTGATGGGCTCCTTGTTTAATTAATTTAACAGGTGGTAATCATATTATAGTATATAAGTATATCAAATCAACATGTTATACACCTTAAACTTGCAGGATGTCATACGTCAATTATATCTCAATACAAAAATTTTTAAACATGTTGAAAAAAAGTAATGAGATTCGCCTGTCCTACTACATATTAAAACCATTTAAAATCAATAATAATTGGGGCACTTGAGTGGCTCAGTGGGTTAAAGCTTCTGCCTTCAGCTCAGGTCATGGTCCCGGGGTTCTGGGATCGAGCCCCGCATCAGGAATCTCTGCTCAGCAGAGAGCCTGCTTCCTTCCTCTTTCTCTGCCTGCCTCTCTGCCTACTTGTGATCTCTGTCTGTCAAATAAATAAATAAAATCTTTAAAAAAAATAAAATCAATAATAATTAAAATGGGGTGTTAATCGTATAAAAAGATATGCCTTGGTTATTGAAACAGAACTAGTACATTAAAACTTTAGGATTGGTAACAAAACAGTGTGATAAATGATTTTTAAGAAACCACATAGATAATTTCACCTAACCAAAATAATAATAAAATAACAGATATAAGGAAGCTTTAAATATATAAACTTAAATGAAAAAAGCTCAGAAATAGTTTGGCTATGAATCAGATATCCAAAAGACAAGACAAATTTTTACGTTTAACAATAGAAAAGAGATAAAAAAGGTAACTATCCCTATATTTTGTAATATTGTAGAAAACTATAATAACATTAAGGATAAATGGTATATTTGCTATCCTTAAATCAGAGAGTTGGAATATTGATGATGAAAAAATTTCAAAGGCGCCATATCTCTAGCTGCATCTATATTTCTTTAAAGATGTTTTGACCTTTAAGAAAGAACAAAATCTTTTAGGGTTAATCAGGACCTTCCTAAAATTGATACCTTGAAAAGTTTACTTCCTAGTGAAACCTTATTATCGGCAAGAAAGAAGGATAGCACAGTCTACAGTTATACAACACTTATTTCAAAATATCTTCCAGTAGCTGATGCTATAAAAGATGTGCCATGTTTATTTCATGATGAATAGTCCTCAAAATATTGGTCTTCTGCATTATATAATCACTTTATCAAAATTCAAAGGCTATATAACTAGAAGGCTATATGAATCTAATCATATCTTAAATTTTCATGTTCAACATGCAGCTGTATAAACCATAGGGAATCTCACTGAAATGTCCTCTAGCAGTTTTAATGCAGACAGCAAAATATGAATGCTTTGTTACCAAAGCATAAAGAGACACCATGGTTTCATGACAGAGAATGATGCAAAATCAATCTGTAAACTCATTCAGCATGTGCTCCTCAAGTGGGAGGCAGGGAAAACCTTCAATACAAAAACAGCCTAGAACCACACACTTATAAGAAACAGTTCAATAGGCATCCAGCAGTAACTGCCTATTTTACATGGAGCCTGTATTTCTCGGCTTGGATGAAGTATATCTAAACCTCTTTGTCTTAGTCCTCCTGGATATCATGAAGCAAAGGAGTGGGTGTAATGCAGAGGGAATGTGTGTTTAGACTCCACAGGAGTCATTCCATTTTGTTATAGAAAACAAAGCTTTTGATAGCACAGCCTCAAGTGTTTAAAGCAGCCTTAGAGAAGCTGGATACAGCTGTGTCCTCTGCCACGAGCCCTTTGCCTGCAGAGCCCACTGAAGACTTTCAAAGCCTTTGCTCAGTAGAGCAGTCCCCAGAGGACATCCCACCTAGTTCTCTCTCTCCATTTTCCTCTTCGCTCAGGTGATCCAATTCTGTGTCCTCACATCCCTGAGTACAGGCTGATCAGTAAGTCGTTCAGATCATCAAGCTCCTGGTAAAGCAAGCCAAGTTAAAGGGATCCAGAAGAAACACTGTTAGTATTTGCATATAGGGTGAAGCCCTATGTTTGTGCATGCATATTGATCAGAACACTACCATATTCTCCCATCCAAGTACTAACCAGGCCCGACCCTGCTTAGCTTCCGAGATCAGACGAGATCGGGCGCGTTCAGGGTGGTATGGCCGTAGACAGAACACTACCATATTCTTATTGGTAAGAGCACTATTTAGATTTTTTTTTAATTTTTTATTTTTTTTGAGATTTTATTTTTAAGTAATCTCTACACCCAGTGTGGCCCTAAGATCAAGTGTCACATACCCCACAAGCTGAGCCAGCCAGGCATCCCTGGAAGATATTTTAAAAATAAGTTTATTGAAATGTTGTTTGTTCTTTTCTGCCATTCTATTAAAACACTTGGCTATAATATTTGCATTATTATGATACTAGTCTTGTAATTTAGGCTACATTCATAGTAAGCAATTAAGACGTGCTAATTTCTAAGTAGAATCATGATCTTGCTGATAATTCAAATCTTAGAGGGGTTGCCAAGATGTTGCAGGATGGTTGGTTCTTGAAGACATGGAACACTCAAGGGATACCTCTCTTCCACCCTTGACATAGGATTGAGATCAGTACAAAATAGACATCCTTACATAGTCATAATGAAGTGCCTTAAATGTGATTTAAAACACTCTGAAATATATTACAGTGAAAAAAATTTTCAAATAATGTTTAGAAAACTAAATTCTTCATTCCCATTCACAAATGTGCTTGCCCACCCTTGTTGTTTTTTTTTTTTTTTTTTTTTTTTCTTATTCCTATAATGGCTCCATAACCTTCTAAGTTACAGGAGCCCAATAACGAGTGCCCAATACCTGGAGACCTTCTTTCACTCTCCACCTCTTTCTCTACCTACCTACTCATCAATGAAGCACTCACTTGCTCTTACAGTCTCTTGTGATTTTTTCCTCCCAATGCCACGAGTCCCTTATAACCCTTCACATATGCTATTACATCATCTCTCCTTTTCTTCAGCCCACTTCCATCCATACTGCTGAGAAAATCACCTTCTCAAAGCATATTCACTAGCATATTCAAAAAAGCTCTGGTAATTGCACATCACACACTCCTTATGTGACAATCAAAGCCCACCAGGATGATGATACCATAAGATTTCTCAACACTTTTTCCCATTTCCCGTTCCATGTACTTTTTGCTTTCAACAAAAGTGTTCTCCTGCTTCTGTGCTTTTGTTCAATCTGGAATTAGTGCCTAGTCTTTTCTTAATCTGCTCGTTTGGCATCAGATTTCCAAGAAACTTTTCCTAAGCAACCAATTCTAAACATTTCTGCCAATGCTACCACTTTTTGCCTTTTTATACACGTGTCCTCAACACAATAAAACTAAGATTTTTGCAGGCAAAAATTATATCCTTTCCCAATGTATTCAGCCCAGTGGTTTAAGCATAGTAGACACTCAAATATTTGCTAAATGCCTGATGTCCTTTACTTTTTTCTTTTTCAGTGGCACCACCGCCCTACAGTTATGACCATGAGATGGAATACTGTGCCGACTTGCCGCCTCCCTACTCCCCGACCCCACAGGCTTCAGCACAGCGTTCTCCACCCCCTCCTTACCCTGGAAATTCAAGGAAACCACCCTTCTCCCAGACCAGAATATGTGCCAATCAGAGATCTTGCCTGGAATAAAATGTCTCTATCAGAAACAGGGAAGGACTGCTCTAAGGAATACCTTTTTGGGCCCAACAATATGTCAAGTGGAATATCCGGGCTAAGAAATACTGAGTGTTTACCCATCTGTGAGCTGACCACATCTGGAGTATTATTTGGTTCGATGATATCACATTTGAAAAGATGTAATGATCAATGCAAGCACATTCAGAGAAGAGTAATGAGACAGACAAAACATCGGAAAATCATATTGCTTAAGGAAACTGTAGTCCTGATCCTGGAAAAGTGAAGAATGATGTAAGAGAGGAGAACAGCCTGGACTACATAAGAAAACAACTATATTCTGTGCAGCCTTAGAAGTCAGAATCAGAATTATTCATTCTTTTGTTCATCAATAAATACTGTTCAAGTGCATGAGAGCCTACTCTGTGCCTTTCATTGTTTAAAGCACTGGATGGAAGCACAGGAATTTTGGCTTCTAGATAAGAACAAGAAACTTTGGTTTCAGGATGAGAAAGAGGAGTCAGAGCTTCCTTATTGACTAGATTGTTTTGTGAAGTTCCCTATTACTAACACTTCGAACAGAATCTGTCTATCTGGTAGAGACGTACTCTAGAAAGGACAAGTAAATCAAATGGTAGTGGGATCCACTGGGCACCAAGCATTCTGCTCATGGTTTAGTTAAGTGTGAAGTAAATTTCTATGCCTCCAAGAATGAAAACAACTAGAGTAGTTTAATCTTATATTTAATTTGACAGTTAAAACAGAATTAAAGGGACTCCACAGCTGCTTGAAGCCAGTAACTCTTCAGTGCTAGCTACTGCCACCTAAAAAAATCATCTGACTTTAATTAGTGGTTTATTATAACAAAGGTTATTCCAACTGTGGGGGAAAGAAAACTGTATCAAGTTCCACAAGTAACAGATAGTTTATTTAAGACTGAAAGATTAGAAGCCAAATATTCCCATGGGACTTTACACCAGGGAGTAAAACTGTAGAACTTGACTGTGAAGATATATAATAGTTTATGAAAAGAAGAAGGGAAAATAAAACTTGCATCCTTGTTCTCTGGAATTCCACTCATGTGTAGTTTAGACAGATTTGTTTCTCTTCTGTAATATTGTGAAAATATATTCCCTTGAAAAACTATACAGTTAATAGAAAGGTTAAGATATTGACATCAAACTGTTGCTTTTTGCCAAGTCCAAATGTTATGAAGTGCCTGCCTTCAAGCATAAAATTTTTGGCTAGGTAATTCCAATGTGCTGTATTTTGCTGCAAGTGACCTTAGCACTTATACTTTTATGTGGGCCCTTTCATGTATTTAAAAATTTACATTGACAAAATATTGGGGGAGACTGATATAACCCAAATGGTGATGCACATCATTCCTGAATTTGCTCCGTCTCATAAGAAGAACAGCCAACAACTATCCAAAAACGAGATACCACTGAGAGAATCCTAGAATGCAGGACTGAGGCTGAAGAACCACCCTCCCCCGACCACCACCCCATGCAATTCAGAGATCAAGATAGACTGAATTAGAGAAGTTACTGTATCTTGACTGTAATGCCTATTCCCCAGGACAGTGCAGCACCACGGTGAGAGGTGTCTCCTGAGCCTCCAGTTCCTCCAGTGGAAAAGAGAACCTAAGAGGGAACAACTAGTCCTGCTCCCCCCAGCATTGTGGGTCATTCAGTGGGCACCCATACTCTCATTGCATACTACTGGAATTGCAATTTCAATATGTCAAATATATTTCAATATATTTCAATTTCAATATATTGAAAATATAACTATGACAGAGAATGAAAGAGGGGTTTGCAACAACCAGCAGACAGATCTTGGCAGACCAAGTTCATATGGGCAGTGCCCAAATAGTTATCTCAACCAGTGGCTTTGCTCATCTGCAGAACCAAGTTGGGGGTACACTCTGACCAGGGAACATGGAGGAGATACAGGTCTGCCTGATTGAGATCCTCAAACAAGATGTTTGCCAGCCCCACACCCCAGTTTGCTCATACTGAGGTAGGATACTGAGTCACAGCCCCACCCACTGGGGGAGAGTGCCTTCAGCCCCATCTGACAAGAAGTCTAGAGACAACTCCTGGAAGCTATGTGGTCCAGTGGCACTTGAGCTGAGAGAAGAGCAGACAGAACCAATAGTTTGCAGAGCCATTGGCCTCATTTGGCCAAGGAACATAAGCCTGGGTCTTCTTGAGTTAAGACAACAAAGACCTCTACTAGTTTTACAGCTGCTTCTCCAGTTGCACACAGGAAGGGAATCTAATGCATGGCCTTGCTCATGGCTAAATGTAGCCTTCAGCTATCTGACCAGGAAACCTAACCAGAGTACACAGGAAACCACATAGTCCATCTAAAATCCCTACGTACAGTGGCAGTTAACAGTGAGCACAGCCCGTGGATTCCTCCATCTGCAGACCATCACCTGATCAGGGAATTCTGCGGACACTCAGGCCTGATTTGAAGCCCATAAACAATGATCTCTGTGAGCCCTGGACTTTCGCTGCTGCCCTACCAGAGCAGGGAAGCAGAGAAAATAACTTCATCTACTACTGAATATAGACCCAGTCCCAATCATCTAGTAAGTCTGAGCAGAGAACTGATGACCCCATCTTACATCATCACTTGGATAGGGAACCAAGCCAGCAGTCATATCCAACTATTTTCAGCCAGTGGCACAATACTCCATCCCTGTCCTCAGAACTTAAATAGTTGCCTCACCCAAAATAGTCCATAACAGGCCCCATTTACCCAAAGACATTACCAACAGACACACCCGGGGGGGGGGGGGGGGGGAGGGAGAACAAAATGATATGACTAGTGAATAATTATCACTGCCAAAACAAACCTATAAAGTCTAGAAGAAGACATTAATTACTCAAATACTCATGCCAATGCAAGAAATCAAGGATCATGAAAAATCAGGTAAATATGACACCACCAAAGGAAACTAATAAAGCTCAACAACGGACCATAAAGAAAAAAGAAACCTATAAAGTATCAGACAAAGAATTCAGAACAAATCTCTTAAAGAAGTTTAATGAACTTTGAGAGAACAGAGACAGACAACTAAACAAAATTAGGACAACAATATATGAACAGAAAGAGAAGTTTGACAAGGAAATAGCCATTATCGAAAAAACAAAAACAAATCTCAGAGTTGAAAAATTCAGTGAATGAACTGAAGAATTTGATAGAGTTTCAAAAGTAGATTCAAACATGCAGAAAAAAAATCATCAATCTGAAGGATAGAACAATGGAAATTACCAAAAGGAGAAAGAAAAAATAAAAACAGCAAAGAAAGCGTATGGAAATTATATGACAATGAAAAGAAACAATATTTGCTTCATAGGAATTCCAGAACGAAAAAATAGAAAGGGACAGAAAGCAATAATGGTTAAAAACTTCCTGAACCTGGAGAGAAAAATGGTTGTATAGATCCATGTGGCCCAAAGGATCCCAAACAGATTGAACCTAAGGATAGAGGGCTACACTGAGACACATTATAATTATATAACATATAATTATATAATATACAATGTAATTATATTTTCAAAAGTCAAAGACAAAATATTTTTTAATAGCACTAAGAGGAAAGAGAGAACTTACATACCAGGAACCCCCCATAAGATTGTTGGATTTCTCAACAGAAACTCTTCAGGCCAGGAGAAAATGGGATGCTGTATTCAAAATATTGAAAATAAACTGTCAACCAAAATTCTATACTATACCTGGCAAAGCTTTTCTTCATAAATAAAGGAGAGATAAAGACTCTCTTAAACAAACAAAAGCTTATTTACAAGAAATAAAAACACAAAAAGGTAACATGAACCTCACTGGCAATGGCAGAAGTAAAAGTACAAAGTATTAAAAGTGTATTTATTAATGGGCTTAATGTAGGTTTAAAATGGGGTGTTATCAATTTAAGATATATTATGCATGCCTCATGGTAACCACAAGGGATGATCTTGTGGTAATCACACAAAAGAACATAATAAATAGTCAAAACATTTTGATACCAAAAAAATCAAAACACACAAAAAGACAGCAGGATAAGAAACAAGGAACAATGGATCAACCAAAAAATAAAAATGAGGAAAAAAATTAACAAAATGGCAACAGTAAGCCCTTACCTATAAACAATTACATTAAATGTAAATGCATTACATTCTTCAATCAAAAGATGTAGAATGGCTGAGTGGATTTAAAAAAAAAATCCAACAATATCAACCGAAAAAAGACTCACTTCAGCCTTAAAGACACAATATGGACTGACACTGAATGTGAACAGAGAGAAAAAAGACATTTAAAGCAAATTGTGATCCCCTCCCCCCCAAAAAAGGTAGGGATAGCTATATTTATATCAAACAAAATAAACTGAAAATGGTTAAAAGAGAGAGAGAGAGTCAAAAAATGTCATTATGTGATGATAAAAGTGTCAACATATCAAAAAGATATAACAATTGTAAATATTTAAATGCCCAAGATAGGAGCACCTAAATATATAAAACAAAAACCAACAGAACTAAGAAAAAAAAAAAAGGAGAAATAAACAGTATTACAATAATTGTGAGGACTTTAAGACCCATTCTCAACAATGGATTGATCAGATAGAAAATCAATAAGGAAACAGTGGATTTGAACATCACTATAGGACCAAATGGATCTAACAGAAGTGTACAGAACATTCTAACCAACAACAGCAGAAGACACATTCTTCCTAAGAGCACATGAAACATCTTCTTGGACAGACCATATATTAGGCCTCAAAACAAGTTTTAGCAAATTCAGAAAGACTGAACTCCTACCAAGTATCTTCTCTGATCACAATAGTGTGAAACTAGAAAATCAGTAACAAGAAGAAAACTGGAAAATTCACAGAGACATAGAAATTAACAATGTCCTCAACAACCAGCAGATCAAAGAAGAAATTAAAGGGGGAACAAAAAAGCTTATTGAGACAAGCAAAAATGAAAACATAACACACTAGAACTTATGGGATGTAGCAAAAGCAGTTCTGAAAAAGAAGTTCATAGTAATAAATGCCTACATTAAGAGGTAAGAAAGATCCTAAATAAAAAACCTAACTCTATGCCTTAAGGAACTAGAAAAAGAAGAACAAATTAAGCCCAAGGTTAGCAAAAATAAAGAAAATAAGATTAGAGAATAGAAAAACAATAGAAAAAATAAAGCAAACTAAGAGTTGGCTCTTTAAAAAGATAAAATTGACAAAACCCTGGCCAGACCAACTAAGGAAAAAAAAGAAAAGACCCAAATCAACACAATTATAAATAGAAAAGGAGACGTTACAGCTGATAGCACAGAAATTCAAAAGATCCTAAGAGATTCTGCTGTGAGACTGTAAACTGATGCAGCTACTATGGAAAATATTATGGAGGAACCATTAAAAAATTAACAATAGAACTATCAAATGATCTAGCCATTCCACTTCTGAGAATATATCCAAAGAAAATGAAAATACTACCTCAAAAAGAGATCTTGTACCCCCATGTTCATAGCAGCATTATTTACAATAGCCAAGACATGGAAACAAACTAAGTATCCATCAATAGATGAATGGATAAGGAAGTTGTCGTGTGTGTGTGTGTGTGTGTGTGTGTGTGTGTGTGTGTACAAAAATGAATGTAATTCAGCCATTAAAATATGAGGAAATCCTATTATTTGGGACAAAAAGGCGGACCTTAAGAGTAAGATATTAAGTGAAATTATTCAGACAAAAAAAAAGACAAATCCCACATGATCTCACTTATATATAAAATCTTAAAGAAAACAGTGACAACTCATAGATAAGGAGATCAGACTTGTAGTTACCAGAGGTGGCAGATGGGAGGAGTGCGAATTAAAGGAAGGTGGTCAAATGTCACAAACTTCCAGTTATCAGATAAATAAGCACTGGGGATGTAATATGCAACATAAGGACTAAAGCTAACACTGCTGTAGTAAATCTGAAGAGCTCTCATCATAAGAACAATTTTTTCTTTTATTTTTCTTTACTTGCATTTTATTGTATCTATATGAGAGTATGGATGTTAGTTAAACCTATAATAATTTTACAACAAATGTAAATTAAACCATCATGCTTTGTGCCTTAAACTTATACAGTGGTGCATGTCAGTTATTTCTCAATAAAACTGAAGAACAAAACTGTGTATCACTTCTGTTCATCAAAAGAACACTGTGATGAACACAACTCGCTAGTAGCTGGTTAGAAAGATATTTGATTTTTTCTAAGATTTTATTTATTCTTTTTTTTTTTAAGATTTTTATTTATTTATTTGACAGATAGAGAGATCACAAGTAGGCAGAGAAGCAGGCAGAGAGAGAGACGGGGGAAGCAGGGTCCCTGCTGAGCAGAGAGCCCGATGGATGTGGGGCTTGATCCCAGGACCCTGAGATTGAACCCAGTGCAGGACTTTATCCCAGGACTCTGAGATCATGACCTGAGCTGAAGGCAGATGCTTAACTGATGGAGTCATCCAGGTGCCCAAGAAAGATCTTTATTACAAGTCTGCTTAAACACTGTACTGCATGCATAAAAAAAAAAAATACTGGGAAGAGATGTTCAAATTTTTATGTCACTTTGCAATTAAATCTAAAATGTCTAATCTAACATCATCATCATAATTCAATGAAGTCCCAAAATGATGCTACGATTCTTTGCAGAATAAAATAATCAAAAGAAATGTCTTAAGGTATAAAATTATAGTTTCCTGTCCTTGTAGTTAGGAAACTTAGTAGTTCACATAAATAGCACATTTTCTTTCAAATGCATTGATCTAACTGAAAGGAGGTCTAACTTTCAGTGAGATCTAAAAGCTAGATTTGTTTTGAATGACTTGCTTGATTTGTAGGCACTGATTATTTTCTGACTTATAAGGACACCAAGAATTCAAGAATTCCAACCTATTCTAGGGACTGGAATTTTAGCACAATTTTGACAGTACATATGCTTTCTCTCTTCTGCAAGTGTGATCAGATCCAATTACACGGCAGCTCTGCAACTCAAAGTGTGGGGGTCTCTGTGACATTCACAATGTTGGTTGCAAATGAGCCATAAATTCCTTAAGAAAAATGAAGAGGAAAAGACCAGCACAAATTGAATTCTCATCATCTTTGCTGTCAATAAACATTTATTGCATACTTCCTATGTTCTGCAAACATTACCCACATAGGGAGCCATCTGAGTCCACACCATTCCGCCTTTGAGTTGTTTTATGGCTTCCCTTAAGGCACAGCACAGACCCAAAGACTTCTAAGCAATGACTGTTTTTACTATTTGTATTTAGTGTTACAAGAGCATTAATGAGCACATTACCCATATAGACTTTTGGAGTTCACTGACATTTTGTAGATCTTACACACTGAATGAAAATGGTCTATAATGTGAAAGCTTTGAATTATGGTTATTTTAAAACTAATGTGTGTTCTGCGGCCAGAGGGTTTACAATAAGCAAAAAAATGAAATGACTCATTATAACAAGGGTTATATTTTAATTGTTTTGTGCTCATTTTGTTTCATCCTTCATTTCTGCTGCTTTAGCCTCGTTCTTTTGTATAGAAACACAGGACTGAAGCCAGATAGACTTTCTTTTGAATCCTCTCTCCTGCCTGTATGATGGGAGAAAGGCCAGTTCATAACTATGAAATTTAACTTTCTGCTCCGGAAAGTGTAAATAATATAATGAGATTAATCAGGTTTTGTGAAAATTGGATGAATACATGCAAAATTCTAAGAAGAGTGCCCCGCACATAGGAACTGTTCTATAAATATTAGCAAAATTAACCAAAGAGTACCATAAGAATGACAGCCTCTGGAATTGTGCTATCCAGCACATTAGCCATCAACTACATATGGTTATCTGAATTTAAATAAACCAAAATTAAATTAGATAAAAAATCCACTTCTTAGTCTCACTAACCACAATCCAAACGCTCCATCAATAGCTTTGTGTAACTAGCGGCTAGCTCACTGGGCAGTGCTGCTCAAGAAACATCAATGTAAAATGCAATGAGGTAGCAGGAAGGAGGTAAAGAAGCAGCATTACAGTCATCTGGTCTAGGAGAAACGGTGCGCTTTGTCATTAACTGTGATGTCCTTCACAAATAGGTGTGAAGAGGCCATGGCTGTGGAAGTAAGACTGTGATCTGGAATGGGTCTCTTCTCAGGGCCAGAAGCAAGGAAGCTATTGCAAGAGCTGAAGGGCTGAATCTAGAAGAGGGGCCCTGGACCTGGCCCAGGATACAGCTCACAGTCTACTCCATTCTGTAGAGCTGCTCTGCTCTGCTGTGCTCTGCTCAGCTCTAGAAGCCACTCTAGGAGCCTCCAGGACCAAACAAATCTTCCGAGGGTGCAGCACTGAGCTGTTCTCTTCCATTATTTCGTAATCTTGTTCCTGCCACCAGATGAAAGCAGCACATTCGTCCATTCTACTCTCAACCTGTCCTTGTTTAGCCAAACCCATTTCAGCAACTTTTGGCTCTAACTGAGATAGAGTGCAGGATGCATCAGACTATGTGGAGCCCATCGAAAGTGAAGCTCTGAGAGCTACTGCTTTATTTGTAACTTAATTAAAACAACCTACTATCAGACTGCCCACGTCACGTGATCATGTACTAATTATGTCACGGAAGCTGCTAAGGACTTCCAGATCCTCGGTCAGAATGTAGTTGAAATGTGGAATTTTAATTTTCTAGTTATAGGCCCAAACTGCCAGGGGGGGGGGGGGGTAGCTGAACTTGTAAGGTCAATGCTCTTCTGCTACAACCCCACTGTGTGCTATGATTTATTTCAAACTGTGTTGAACCTCCAGAAAGGAAAGCACCATAACCAGCTTTGAAAAGATCTCCAGGTGATTCTGATTTCTACCTTCAGCCCCACCCCACCCTTGCCACCTATGATGGTGAAGGCAGAGGAAGGATCAAAGCTTCAGTGTAAGAGAGACTTTGTTTCTCTCATCTCTGGCACCTTCTAGCTATGGGCTCTGAGCCAAAGAACTCAGCTGCCATAACCTCAGTTTTATCAGAAATATGTGAAGAACACCACCCTTGCCAGGTTTTGCAATGATTATAAACAGTATCCTGAAAACATTTGTCATAAAGATTCCATCAGGGTTGGTGACTCAGAGAGACACACACATATATACCTGTCCTCTTTCCAATTTCTGTACTCCCACTTCTGAGCCTTACCACTTCTATAAGCAGATAAATAACACAGGTGTGTAACAAATTAGCTTAGAATTTAGCTGCTTGAAATAACACCATTAATGATCTCAGTTTCTCTAGGCCTGGAACCTGGGTGTGGCTTAGCTGGAGCCCCTGGCTCAGGGACTCCCACAGGGCCGTGGTCATTTCAATGTGTAACTGAAGGTCTGCCTCCAAACTCATTCACATGCGTGGAGGATTCTGTTGACAGGATTCTATTCCTTGTAGGCTTTTGAACTAAGATCCTCATTTACTCACTGGCTACTGGCCAGAGACCACTTGCAACTTGAAATATGTGAACTTGCTTCCACAGCACAAGCAAGCAAGTCAAAATGAGAGGACGTGCTAGCAAAATCTAGTGCCAGCAAGGGGATTCACTGACTTAAAACCCAATCTTGGAAGTGACATCCCATCACTTTTTCCATGTTCAGGTCCTTAGAATCAGGTCACTAGGTCAAGTCTGCACAAAAGAGGAAGAGATTACATGAGGGCACAAATACCAGGAGGCGAGAGCATTAGCGATCTTAGTAGTCAACCTACCATGGCAGGGATATTTCATCTCATTCTCTGTAAGTCCATTATTTGGAGTTCAGGCAATCTTCCCTCTAACAGGAATATACCAGCTCAACAGCTGAACGAATTGCAGGGCCAAGCTCGGCTTTGATCAAATTGCTTTTAGTGAACTGACAGGTAGGACACAGTCAGTGACAATCACGGGGCCATGCTAACCAGGGCGTGCTGCTCAGGAATACTGAATGGAGACTTACCACGTTTATGTTTCTCATGAGCTTCATTTATGAGCTGCACTAAAGCACATCGCATTTTGGCACAGAATGAAGTAAACCACACAACACATACCTTATAGACAAGTCTTAACGTGGCGCCAGGTCTAGCCTTCGTTTCAACTTCGTTCCAAGATACTTAATCTCCATCAAGAAAAGAATTCAGAGACAAGTTTCCAGATGAGTGTTCAAAGGATCAAGTTGCCACCTAACCTAATCTTGAATACCTTCACTAAAAATGGAAAACAAATGTAAAGGAATATTTGGAACTGCAGAAACATGTGCTGGGAATTTTGCCTTTTCTGGATGCCTTAAGGAACACATTGTGTATTATTTTCTCTGTCGACTGGGAAGAACTTGAAGGCAGTTCAGAAGAATTAAATAGTTAAAAGTCCAGTTTCTTCTGCTTTGTGAAAATGCATTCGGATTCCCACTCCCTGGGTCTCTCACCACCATGTGAACACGCAAGACCAAATTCTTTCTTCAAAAAGCCTCTGACTTCTGTGAAACACCTGCTTTTCTTCCCAGATGTAGCTAAAGGATTTATACTCTGAGAGCTGTGATGATTTCTCCAGTCAGAAACCATGAATTCTCACCTCTACCCCTTTGGGTGCCTATTTTGTGCACTTCTTATATACCTTGTCACTGATTAGTTAAATGTCTCTTTTTAAGAATTAGAGGAAGAGAGTTTAGAGTGAGCAGCATATTCTCTGTGGGGTCCATCATCCAAGATAGGGGTCAGAGAATTGGATAAAAGGCTATAGTTTCACAGTTTTTAACTGATGATATATGTCAATCCAAATATAGCTGAATTGTATTATTAAGCACTGTATTAATACATGTCCTCTCAAGTAAATTAACATGCTCATCTTGACTGACTCAGTGAAATAAGACAACATGCCATTTTGGGAGTGGTGCTCTTATAATTCTTCAGATTAAAACTGAGCTCATTTTTTTAAACAATAGCCAATGATTTAGCATTTATTATGTGCCAAACTCTGTTCTTTTACATTTAAATTTAATTAGCCAACTTACAGTACATCATTAGTTTCAGATGTAGTGTTCAGTAATTTATCTGTTTCATGTAACACCCAGTACTCATCATATCATGTGCCCTCCTTAATGCCCATCACCCAGTCACCCAACCTCCCCAGCCACTTCTCCTCCAGCAACCCTCAGTTTGTTTCCTGTAATTAAGAGTCTGCCATGGCTTCTCTCCCTCTCTGGTAACTTCCCATTCTGTTTTCCTGCCTTTCCCCTACTGCCCTCTGCCCTGTTTCTTATATTCCACATATGAGTGAAACCCATGTGATTATTTTTCTTTCTCTGGTTGACTTATTTCACTCAGCATAATACCCTCCAGTTCCATCCACATTGATGTAAATGGTAAGTATTCATCCTTTCTGATGGCTGAGTCATAGTCCATCGTATATATGAACCACATCTTCTTTATCCGTTCATCTGTCGATGGACATCTCAGCTCTTTCCACAGTTTAGTTATTGAGGACATTGCTGCTATGAACACTGGGGTGAAGGTGCTGCTTCGGATCACTACATTTGTATCTTTGGGTTAAATACCTAGTGGTGTAGTTGCTGGGTCATAGGATAGCTCTACTTTTAACTTTTTGAAGAACCCCCATACTGTTTTCCAGAGTGGCTGCTCCAGCTTGCATTCCCACCCCCAGTGTAAAAGGGTTCCCCTTTCTCCACATCTTCACCAACATTTGTTGTTTCCTGTCTTTTTAATTTTAACCATTCTGACTGGTGTGAGGTGGTATCTCATTGTGGTCTTGATTTGTATTTCCCTGATACCAAGTGATGTGGAGCATTGTTTTGTGTCTGTTTTCCATTTGTATGTCTTTTTATGGAGAAATGTTTTTTCATGTCTTTTGGTCACTTCTTGACTGGATTATTTGTTTTTTGGGTGTTGAGTTTGATAAGTTCTTCATAGATTTGGGTTATTAGCCCTTTAGATGATATGTCATTTGCAAATATGTTCTCCCATTCTGAAGGTTGCCTTTCAGTTTTGACTGTTTCCTTTGCTATGCAGAAGCTTTTTATCTTAATGAAGTCCCCAAAATAGGTCATTTTTGCTTTTGTTTCCCTTGCTCTGAAGACATGTCTAGCAAGAAGTTGCTGTGGCCAAGGTCGAAAAGTTGTTGTCTGTGTTCTCCTCTAGGATTTTGACGGATTTTTGTCTTACATTAAAGTATTTCATTCATTATGAGTTTATTTTTATGTATGGTGTAAAAAACAATGGTCCAGTCTCATTCTTCTGCATGTGGCTGTCCAATCTTCCTAGCACCATTCATTGGAGAGACTGTTCTTTTTCCATTGGGAAACTGTCTTTCCTTCCTGCATTGTCAAAGATTAGTTGACCATAGAGTTGAGAGTCCATTTCTGGGGTTTGTATTCTGTTCCATTGATCTTTGTGTCTATTTTTGTGCCAGTACAACACTGTCTTGCTAATTACAGCTTTGTAATAGAGCTTGAAGTCTGGCATTGTGATGCTTTGGTTTTCTTTTTCAACATTCCTCTGGCTATTTGGGTCTTTTCTGTTTCCATACAAATTTTAGGATTATTTGTTCCAGCTCTGTGAAAAATGTTGATGGTATTTGGACAGGGATTACACTTAATGTGTAGATGCTCTGAGTAGCATAGACATTTTAACAATATTTATTCTTGCAATCCATGATCATGGAATTTTTTTTTCCATTTCTTTCATAAGCTTTCTGTAGTTTTTGGAGTATAGATCCTTTACTTCTTTGGTTAAGTTTTTCCTATATATTGCAGAGTTTTTGGTGCAGTTGTAAATGGGATCGATTCCTTAATATCTCTTTCTTTTCTCTAATTGTTAGTGTATTCAAATACAACTGATTTCTGTACATTGATTTTGTGTCCTACCTCATTGCTGAATTCCTATATGAGTCCTTGCAATTTTTAGGTGGAGCCTTTTGGGTTTTCCACATAAATTATCATGTCCTCTGCAAAGAGTGGAAGTTTGACTTCTTCTTTGCCAATTTGAATGCTTTTTATTTCTTTTTGTTTTCTGACTGCTGAGGCTAGGACTTCTAGTACTATGTTGAACAACAGTGATGAGAGTGGGCATCCTTGTCATGTTCCTGACCTTAGGGGAAAAGCTCTCAGCTTTTTCATTCATTGAGAATGATACTCACTGCATGCTTTTTGTAAATGGCTTTTATGATATTGAGGTATGTTCCCTCTATCCCTACACTGTGGAGAGTTTTAATCAAGAAAGAATGCTAATACCAACCAAATATCAGAAAAGAATTGCCTCATAAATCACATTCTAGAACAGATTACAATGTAATTTAGACTTCAGAAGCAGTATCCAAAGGACTCACTAAAGGCATTTTTACTAAAATAAGATGTCATAGTTTTCACACTGCCATTTCTTTGGGGTATGTTAAAAAAAAAAACACTGAATATTCAGAAATGAAACAAAAAAAGAACTGCTGAAAATAGGATTTTAAATGGCTACCAACTTTTGTGCTGTTATTATTTGATATGTATAGAGAACAACTGTGCATTTATCCAAGTTCTGAAAAGCAGTAATACCACTATGAAAAGAT
Source organism: Mustela nigripes (assembly GCF_022355385.1). Lineage (NCBI taxonomy): Eukaryota > Metazoa > Chordata > Mammalia > Carnivora > Mustelidae > Mustela > Mustela nigripes. The sequence goes on along the minus strand of NC_081558.1, from coordinate 201,787,668 downwards.
TCTCAATGAAATGGTCCTTAGAAATCTATTACCTTATATCATCTTTGTGTGTGTGTGTGTGTGTGTGTGTGTGTGTGTGTGTGTGTGAGTGTGTGTGCCAGGCATTGTTCTAAGCACTTTACAATTAATTACATTGAATCTTCCAACCCTGGGGTATACATATTATTATTCCCATTTTTCATATCTAGAAACTGTAAATGGATCACTTTATAGTCCTTAAAAAAGTTTTCTAGTGAGAATAAATTTCTAATGATCCAAAGAAATATCTCCAAATTTACTCTTTGCTTATAAGAACTAACCATGGTGATCCTGTTGCTGGTCACAAAAGCTACTTTTCCATGGCTGGAGTTCCAAGTGGATGATTATACGTGTTTGAACAATCTTAATGACTCATATCCTTCCTGTTGGGTTTCTTTTGCTAATTCATCACTTAGTCTTCTTTAGTTCCGGTTTTTTATGTACACAATGGATGAAATGGAGAGTGAAAGCACTCTTCAATCTCTGATACAGCATCTGGTCCCAGCAGACATCTTCACCCAATTATCTCCCAGGGCATGACTTTCACCAGTACAGAAACCATTCTGAATTTTCTGTGAATGCTCTATATTTTCTTTTGACCAGGATAAAGGAATGAGTCAATATTTATGGGAAAAAAATAAGTAAAGGAAGGGAACATCTGCAAAATGATGTGAACCTTTAATTGATTTTGAAGGGACAGTAACAAATGTAGGTAGCATGAATGAAAACTACAAAAACTTGTATCTACTTTGTTCATATCTCAGTATTCCTATAGAACTGGTTGTTAGCTTTCTGTTACACATTTTTTAAAAATCAAGATCTCTGCAGAATTTAAAAAAATACATATGAACAATAAATTATTAAATGAGACAATAATGATAGGATAGGGAAAATGTTGAAATTTAAAAAGGCAATAATAATCTTCTAAATAATTCTGCATAAACTGCAAAGTCCTACAGTAATTCAGGAATAAAGTAGCTTTGCCTATCATGAAACTATATATAAATGAATGTCAAAATTAAAATGTTTATCTGTCTTGCTCCAGGCCACAGCAGTCTAATAAATGGTACTTCCCCATCCTGGGCTTCATCTGCTACTGTAGGAGTTCCAGAATCCTGCAACGAAAGAGGATTCCCCAGAGAATATTTCTGGGTCTGCTTATCAGGTTGTATCTTCCAGGTTTTTTCTCTCCAGCTCCCCTTGACTGATGTTATTGACTGGACATATGCCAACCACTAGATTGCAGGAAGGTCATTTGGCACTGTCATACTGCTAAGGACCACCATTAAGATGGTTTGGCCAGCTACCAGTACTCTTGTTACTGCAGGAAATTCTGTGTTACAATGTCGCTGTCCACTATTGCAGTAGCAGAGCTATCCTGGAGAATGACTGGGGTGCCATATCTGTCTCTGGCTGTTGCTAAAACATATTAGCCACAGATATCAATAGAGTTAGGGCATACACACCTTGAGGCATGGGCCACTGAAAGGGTAGAGTCTCCAGTATGCCAGAGCTTCCTATGGTCTCTCTGTCTCTTAACAAATGAATAAAATATTGCACATTGAGCAAACCAAGAAAATAGCTCTTTCTTTTTTTTTTCCCACCACCCCCACCATTTCAAACCCCTCAGATTGTTTTTCAGAGTCCATAGTCTCTCATGATTCACCTCCCCTTCCAATTTACCCCAACCCCCTTCTCTCTAACTCCCCATGTCCTCCATGCTTTTTGTTATGCTCCACTTATTTGTGGAGCA
>NC_081558.1:201761128-201785797 GCF_022355385.1 Mustela nigripes | reverse complement strand
CCCCCTTCTCTCTAACTCCCCATGTCCTCCATGCTTTTTGTTATGCTCCACAAATAAGTGAAACCATATGATAATTGACTCTCTCTGCTTGACTTATTTCACTCAGCCTAATCTCTTCCAGTCCTGCCCATGTTGCTACAAAAATTGGGTATTCGTCCTTTCTGATGGAGGCATAATACTCCATAGTGTATATGGACCACATCTTCCTTATCCATTCATCCATTGAATAGCTCTTTCTCTGAAGATGCTAAGTTCAAACCAGCAATACTGAATGTTCCCAAGATCTCAGGGGCTATCTTGTGAAAATATTTCTTTCATTTTTGACCTAACATTCTCTCCTCTCCCTTAAACTTAGACATAGATCTACAAGGAAAGAGCTTTAGGACAAATTCTAGTGATAGACATTGTGCTCTTATTATTTAAAAAAAAAAATCCATTCTTCTTGGAAGATTGGGACACTTTATGGGAACATAATTCTGCCCCTTTCCTCCCTATGGATGAACCTTACCCAGGAGACTTCATCATCTCTCATACAAATAAAATCTCAGTGGATCTGCTCCTGATGTCTACTCAGGCTTTTGGACATTCTGAGAGCGAACAGTTGACATTCAATGTGGGCAACTGCCTGTGCTCTACAAACAAAATACAATGGTTTCAATGACTAGCCCATGTCTCCCAGTAAAGAATAAATAGCTCTAAAGTAGAACTTAATTGAAACTAGTGTTTGGTCAAATTCAAATGAAGAGAGAAAATAATTTCATCAAACTACTTAGATGAACTCAGTACTTATTATACTTTTTTATGTGATTTGACTGTCATTTTGTCAATCTGTTGACAAGTTCTTAAGGATAGGTCCATAGAAACCAAATAAAGGCCAAATGTTTATTCATTATATAATAATTTTTGAGAAAATATATGGCATGATGTGAGATACCTAAAGTGTTGGATGAAATACTGATTAGAAATAAAAGGTAGAGGTCTATTGCATTAAACCTTCCTATACTACATACCTCATATCTTGTTCTTCCAGGTCAAATCTCCATTCCTCTTCCCTGTATCTCTTCTCAGGGAGTCTACACTGCATGGACTGTATCAATGAGTTCCCCTGTCTACTCGGTTTCTGGCTGAATTTGGTCAACAAGAAGACCCCATAGGAGATTAGAAGGAAAACAAAGAATAGGATAGGGTATTTACTTGGAGTATTTATTTGGGCTGTGACTCTCAAACAAAAGTTTTAATTCCCATGGGATGTCTTTGCCCAACAGCTGTTTCTGCTAGCTCCCTCCTCTTCCCCATTCAGGTCCAGGGCTGGTAACATTCTCCATTGATACTAGCCCAAGGATACTGCAACATGCTTTGTAGTTTCCCTAAACTCTACCTACACATTTCACTAAACTCTTTTCCAATTACCCAGTTCGAGTGTGTCATTTGTATCTTTCCCTGATTAAAACACACTCCTTTTTTTAAAAAATATTTACTTATTTATTTGAAAAAGAGCATACATGAATGCAAGTGGGGGAAAGGCACAGGGGGAGGGATGGAGAGAGAAGCAGGCTCCCCACTGAGCACAGAGCCCATCTCAGGGCTCTATCTCGTGACCCTGTGATCATGACCCCAGCTGAAATCAAGAGCTGGGCACCTAACCAACTGAGCCACCCAGGTATCCCTGAAATACTCATTCTTAAGAAAACATATCCAAATATAAATCATTTAATATATTAAATAGACCAGAGTCTCTTCTTGACTGCTCTGGATTTCATTACCTATTTATTTGAGAAAGCAGGCAGGAGACCTGTGTTCTATTCCCAGTTCTACCACTATAACCAGTTTTAGGACAGTGAAGAATTTCCCAGGGCCACCATTTTCTTTTTTTTTTTTTTTTTTTTTTTTTTTTTTTTTTAAAGATTTTATTTATTTATTTGTCAGAGAGAGAGAGAGTGAGAGCGAGCACAGGCAGACAGAGTGGAAGGCAGAGGCAGAGGGAGAAGCAGGCTCCCTGCGGAGCAAGGAGCCCGATGTGGGACTCGATCCCAGGACACTGGGATCATGACCTGAGCCGAAGGCAGCTGCTTAACCAACTGAGCCACCCAGGCGTCCCAGGGGCCACCATTTTCTTAAAAACAAATTAAAGGTGTTAGACTAAATGATCTTTAAGATCATTATTAGCACTGTGATCGTATGAGGAACTAATTGCTTTGTGGCAACTTCTAAGAATGAACAAACCAATAGAAACTATTCAATAGACTCAGAGCTATAAGACACCATAGGAATATTTCTATGTAACATCCTTATTTCTTAGGTGAGGAAACAGACACAGAAAAGAGAGAAGACTTCTTCAAAGTCACTGGTGATAAGCATACTTCTTAGAGGCAACCAGCAGGACCTCAACGTCCTTGCTTTTATTCAATGCACTATGTCACTTCTCCCCATACTTGTTGATTTGTGTTGCTATTGCCACACTCTTTCATGCTCTTTGCACATGCTGATACCCCATCTTTCTCATTTGGGGGTACCAAATGATAAAATAAGGCTTCCCTAACAATGTGATCTGAGTAAGTATCCAATGACCCTTTAACATTGCTCCACATCACAATTTCCTGTGTGTTGCCTTCATGGAACACAAAATGTAATTAAATATTGTTTTTCTACCTATTTCTGTTCTGTCCCCTTTCTCCACTAGACTGTAAGCTCCCTGAGGCCAGCAGCATGTCTGTTTAATGTATAACTCTATACCCAACACCCAGTAAAATGTCTGGGGCAATACAGGCACTCAGTAAAAGTATATGTTGAATTCATTAGTGAATGTTTTATAGAACTACAAACTAGGGTATAGGATATAGTTGCCCAAATGCTGTAATAAAAGTTAGATTTAATCCCAAGGTTTTTAAATTCAAAGTGATCATCTCAAGAAACTATTTCTCCTCCTCTCTATTCTTTTTCTATATGGCCCTCCCTAATGGGCATGATTCACCATGAGAGGTGGTACCACCACCACCACTAAGAACCAGGGAGTCTTTGGAACAATGTGGTAGCATTTGGGGTGACACTGTGTCTAAAGAGATGCTACTGGCACTTAGTACAGCACAAATGGCAATTGTGTAAAGCAAAGAATTGCCCTGCCCCAAATGCCACAGGAGCCAATGTTTTCTCCAAGAGTTTCCTTCCTCAGGTACCTCAGAGTCACCCAAAAGACACAAATCCATGAGGACATGAAGTTATCATTAATTTTTAATGTTTCAAATAGTCAGTGACCCTAACACATGCTATTGGCAATGAATTGCTCAGCTGACTGCCTGGTCTGAGGAACAAAGGAGTATTAATAAACATTCTGCCTCTATCCGCTTCTTCCAGCTCCAGAGACTGGTGGTTACACAGCAAGAACATCTCAAGTAGTGTTTTAGCTTCCCTCACTGTAATTTTGCTTTGACAACCATGTTTCAACTAAGTAATGGCCTGGTGCTATCCCCAAGGGTATGGATGCAAATATCCATAGTTCAAGCCAGGATATATTTTTACCTGACAGCAACCTGCATCCTATTCAAAGCAGAGCTTCATTTTACTGTTGGTGAGAAGGGAAGTGGTAACTTGTAAATGTACAAGTTGTTGGGAGTATGAATAAATGATATTGAACATAAGTCCCTTTTATGATCTCCATTCATTAGGGGAAAATCCAATCAGGCAGCACTGTTTTCATGTCACTAGGCTTGATGTATGTCTTTGGAAAATTAAACATTGGCTTTTACATGTCCAAAGCATGGATTTAAGTAAATCAGGCCCTAAAACTATGAGATAGCATTAAAGTTAAAATAGTAGAGGCAATATTTCTACTTAATACTAAAGAGAACAAAACAGAAGAAGTCTACCAGGTTACTAAAAAGTAAGCCTGGTACATTTGTGGACACCCACTTTAGAATAGCTTTCATTCACCTATTCATGAATTCAGGCATTTATTCAATCAACAGATTTTTATTGAAGACCTATTTTGGATCAGCCACTAAATGCTGAGTTGATTGCAATGAAGCAAATGGGCCTCATACTTTGATTTATAGAAATTACAGTAATCTCTACATTCTGTACCAGAAAGAAAAACACCAGTCACTACAAAACTAATTTACTAAATTCAATTGTAGGAATTTATCAAATGCACCTGTCAAGTCACATCAGTCCAAGGAGCAACCCTTAGAGGACATTAAGCTTGAATGTGTTATCTCAAAGGTACATATGCTAAAATTGTGGGAGGTGAAGTGGCCCAGCTGAGCTGAGAGTACACAGAGGAAGTTGCAGGCCTGGGGCTCATACCAGTTAACACAGGGGAAGTTATAGAAGATCTTCATCCACACATAAGGCTGACAGGACCACTAGAAGACAAAATAAAACTGTGTGCACTTTAGCTAAAGTTAGGCTCACAGTTCATGTCATCCAAAGATTCTTCCTCAAAAATAACTATCTTCTAAACCCAAGAGGCTTCCTTCTGTATTGCTTTAATGTGACTTAATGTTGGCTGTTTCATTCAGTTTTATGAGGCCTATTGGTTATTTATCTACAGTTCATTTGCTTGTTGGTTGATTTTAGCAAGACCCAAGTACTTCATGGTTGGAAAAGCCCTTTCTAGAAGCCAATCTGAAAAGGCTACATGAGGCATGATTCCAACCATATGACATTATGGGAAAGGCAAAACTATGGAAATAATAAAACAATCGGTAGTTACCAGAGGCCAGGAAGGAGGAAGAGATGAATAGGTGAAGCACAGAGGCTTGTTAAGGCAGTGAAACTACTCTGTCTGTTACTATAATAGTGGGTCCATGTCACTATACATTGTCCAAACCCATAGACTGTACAGCACCAAGAGTGAATCCCAATATGAACTATGAATCCTGAGCGATGATGAAATGTTAACATAGGTTCATCAAGTGCAACCATTGTACCACTGTGGTGCAGGATTTTGATAGTGGAAGAGACAAAAGTCGGGGCAGAGGGCATATGAAAAATCTTTCTACCTTCCCCTTCATTTTGCTCTAAACCTAAAATTGCTCCAAAAAATAAAGTAAAAATCATCAGTTCAGTAAACAAGAAGGGATGAGTAGTGCTATCTGGCCCAGCTTTACTAATTAATCTTCATTCAACAGACATTGCATTTGTCCCATGTGCTAGCGCTTTGCCAGGGGACAAAAACTCTCTGAAGCTTCATTCTAATAGAAGGATAAGGACACAAAATAAAAATAATAAACAAAGCATTGGCTGTGGAACACTCCGAAGAAGATAAGCAAGGTAAAAGGAGTCGGGGAACAAAAGTCTGTGTTTTGGATAGGAAAATCTGGGAATTTTTTTTTTTTAGCAAAAAGTATTTTTTTATTTCTTTTCAGCGTAACAGAATTCATTGTTTTTGCATCACACCTAGTGCTCTATGCAATACGTGCCCTCCTTAATACCCACCATCTGGCTCCCCCAACCTCCCACCTCCCGCCCCTTCAAAACCCTCAGATTGTTTTTCTTTCTTTCTTTTTTTTTTTCTTTTCAGCATAACAGTATTCATTGTTTTTGTACCACACCCAGTGCTCCATGCAATCCGTGCCCTCTCTAACACCCACCACCTGGTTCCCCCAAACTCCCACCCTCTGCCCCTTCAAAACCCTCAGATTGTTTTTCAGAGTCCATAGTCTCTCATGGTTCACCTCCCCTTCCAATTTCCCTCAACTCCCTTCTCCTCTCCATCTCCCCATGTCCTCCAAGTTATTTCTTATGCTCCACAAATAAGTGGAACCATATGATACTTGACTCTCTCTGCTTGACTTATTTCACTCAGCATAATCTCTTCCAGTCCCATCCATGTTGCTACAAAAGTTGGGTATTCATCCTTTCTGATGGAGGCATAATACTCCATAGTATATATGGACCACATCTTCCTTATCCATTCATCAGTTGAAGGGCATCTTGGTTCTTTCCCCTGGTGCTGGGAAAATTGAACAGCTATATGTAGAAGAATGAAACTCAACCATTCTCTTACACCGTATACAAAGATAAACTTGAAATGAATGAAAGACCTCAACATGAGACAGGAATCCATCAAAATCCTAGAGGAGAACATAGGCAGTAACCTCTTCAATATCAGCCACAGCAACTTCTTTCAAGATATGTCTCCAAAGGCAAGGGAAACAAAAGCAAAAATGAACTTTTAGGACTTCATCAAGATCAAAAGCTTCTGCACACCAAAGGAAACAGTCAACAAAACAAAGAGGCAACCCACAGAATGGGAGAAGATATTTGCAAATGACAGTACAGACAAAAGGTTGATATCCAGGATCTATAAAGAACTTCTCAAACTCAACACACACAAAACAGATAATCATATCAAAAAATGGGCAGAAGATATGAACAGACACTTCTCCAATGAAGACATACAAATGGCTAACAGACACATGAAAAAATGTTCATTACCACTAGCCATTATGAAGATTCAAATTAAAACCACATTGAGCTACCACCTTACACCACTTAGAATGGCCAAAATTAGCAAGACAGGAAACAGTAAGTGTTGGAGAGGATGTGGAGAAAGGGGAACCCTCTTACACTGTTGGTGGGAATGCAAGTTGGTGCAGCCACTTTGGAGAACAGTGTGGAGATTCCTCAAGAAATTAAAAATAGAGTTTCCCTATGACCCTGCAATTGCACTACTGGGTATTTACCCCAAAGATACAGATGTAGTGAAAAGATCTGGGACTCTTGATTGAATGCTACTTAAGCAGAAAACGTAAAGAGATGAAGGAGTAAGGCTGGTGAATGTATGGGGAGAGGGAGGAGCAAAAGCTTAGAGTCTGAGATGAGAGGACACCAGACCTAACTGAGGAAGAGCAAGGAAACCATTGTGGCTGGAGCAGAGTGAGCAAAGGGGGATTGGGTCACATAATTAATGGAGCAAGTTGGGCAAAGATTTATACCATGGTGAGAATTCTGGATTTCATTGAATGAAACAGGAAGTCACTGAAAGGCATGTGTGTGTGTCTGTGTCTGTGTTACTATACTATACATATGTATGGTATTACTAAAATGTGCTTAATTCAAATATTTAGATTGTATAATATATACTTTTGCCACAATGTTTAACACTTGTGTATTGCTCTTCAAATTTCAAAGTTTTTTCATCTATATAACTGCATTTTTATTCTCAGAGGGGAGCTCTGTGGTGGAGTGTGAGGGAAAGCTATGAAAAAGAGATATATGTGTTAAGGCAAATATGCGAATATGCAACCTGAGACCATATCAAATTAGACCTGGTTATCTGTCCCATCATAACACGCATTAATTTATCAGCACAGAGCTTCAGCTAGCACATCCCTAATGGATATGTTCAGACTATAGATGAAAAAGAAAATTCTAGAAATTGGGTCACTGCCATGGACCTTGAGGGGACTGGAGCATAGCTGGGGTGTTGGGTAGCAGGGGGAAATGGTTTGCAGAGAAGTGGTACTAGGATAAAATTAAGAGGACTTCCAAGTGAGGCTTTATGGTTCCCTGAACTTTTTTTTGTTCTGTTTTATACTTCTAAATGTCCCCTGATGGTATGCCTGGAGAATACTGGTCAAGTTCTGTCTTGCCTTTCTTAGTCAGTCTCCCAGAGGCATGCCAAGAAATAAAATTTTACAGCATTTACAGGTATCCAAATTCATTTTCACTTTTAAAAGTCTTTAGATCTTCTCTCTAAAATGTTCTACCATCCTATTTATTGTTTCCTGAACTAGAGAATCAGTCTCGATGTGTGGTTCTGTCTATGCATCTGAATGCCTATAATCTCTATTACATTACACAAAAATATACAGTTGATTTTACCCATTTTTGGGACTGAGGACTAGAGACAAGAAAGGTTGTGACAACTAAAAGTATATGAGGACTGTTAAGTTCTGTAGTTCTTGTGAATGTTCTTATGGGAGCTTTCTGTCGGAACCAACTTGCAGCATGGGACCTTTCACTTCCTAAAGGTATTGTATTTCATGGTATATATTTAGTATTCTTTGTGAATGCTTTTGGGCAGATAGAAAGTAAAAATGGTAAATTTTATCTTACTACCTTTCCCCCTTTAAAATGAATTTAAGGAATGCATGCACATCCAAAGTAGAAATTTCTAGTTTGTTGCTATAACTTTTCAATAATCTCTACATTTCCAAAGATGAGTAATTTGTTCTATGTGTCTGATGCTCACTTAAGCATTCATAGCAGATGGATGTGGAGGTAATGTCAAAATCTAGAGAATTCATCTTATATTTATGGATATAAATCACTGTTAGTTTCAAATTAGTCAATTACTAAATAAAATTTATAAACCAACCAAATGTCTCCTATGTGAATTACCAGATTTTAATTGCTCACCTTCCTAAACCATTCAAAGGAGAAACTCCAATTTGAAAATGGCTATGCTGTTTTTCACTATAGGATTAGCATTTTCCTTGAATAATAGTTCATAGTATTTTCCAGCTTTCTCTTAAAGCTATCCTCATAAAATGAGTCAAAGGAAAAAAGAAAAATGTGGACATTTTTTCCAAAAAACTGTTATTTCTGCAATCAAACTTCTTTTTACTGAAATAACAATGCCACCTCCTTTTTTTTTGTTTGTTTTATGTTAGTCACCATACAGTATATCATTAGTTTTTGCTGTAGTGTTCCATGATTCATTGTTTGTGTATAACACCCAGTGCTCCATGCAATACATGCCCTCCTTAATACCCATCACTGGGCCAACACTTTCCCTCCCCCACTCCAAAAACTTCAGTTTGTTTCTCAGAATCCATAGTCTCTCATGGTTCATCTCCCCCTCCTATAGCCCACCACTTCATTTTTCCCTTCCTTCTTCTAATATCCTCCATGCTATTCCTTATGTTCCACAAATAAGTGAAACCATATGGTAATTGACTTTCTCTGCTTGACTAATTTCCCTTGCCACAATCTCCTCCAGTCTCATCCATGTTGATGTAAAGGTTGAGTATGCATCCTTTCTGATGGCTGAGTAATATTCCATTGTGTATATGGACCACATCTTCTTTTTTTTATTATTTATTATTTTTTTTATTTTCAGCATAACAGTATTCATTATTTTTTATTAAATTGATTTATTTATTTTCAGAAAAACAGTATTCATTATTTTTTCACCACACCCAGTGCTCCATGCAATCCGTGCCCTCTATAACACCCACCACCTGGTTCCCCCAACCTCCCACCCCTTGCCCCTTCAAAACCCTCAGATTGTTTTTCAGAGTCCATAGTCTCTCATGGTTAACCTCCCCTTCTTCTTTAGCCATTCATCTGTTGAAGGGCAACTCAGCTCTTTCCACTGTTTGGTTATTGTGGACATTGCTGCTATGAAAATTAGGATGCATATGGTCCTTCTTTTCACTATATCTGTATCTTTGGGGTAAATACCCAGTAGTGAAATTGCTGGGTCATAAGGTAGGTCTATTTTTAATTTTTTGAGGAATCTCCACACTGTTTTCCAAAGTGGCTACACCAGTTTGCATTCCCACCAACATTTGTTGTTTCTTGCCTTGTCATTTTGGCCATTCTAACTGGTGTAAGATGGTATCTCAATGTGGTTTTGATTTGAATTTTCCTGATGGCTAATGATGGTGAACATTTTTTCATGTGTCTGTTAGCCACTTGTATGCCTTCTTTGGAGAAGTGTCTGTTCATGTCTTCTGACCATTTTTGACTTGTTTATTTGTTTTTTGGTGTTGAGTTTGAGAAGTTATTTATAGATTTTGGACATCAGCCTTTTTTTCTGTAGTGTCATTTGAAAATATCTTCTCCTATTCCATGGGTTGCCTCTTTGTTTTGTTGACTGTTTCCTTTGCTGTGCAGAAGCTTTTGATCTTGATGAAGTCCCAAAAGTTCATCTTCACTTTTGTTTCCATTGCCTTTGGAAATGTGAAAGAAGTTGCTGTGGCTGATGTCAAATAAGTTAGTGCCTATGTTCTTCTCTAGGATTTTGATGGATTTTTGTCTCACATTGAAGACTCATCCATTTAGAGTTTATCTTTGTGTATGCTGTAAGCAAATGTTTAAGTTTCATTCTTCTGCATATAGCTGTCCAATTTTCCCAGTACCATTTATTGAAGAGACTGTCTCTTTTCCTGAATAGCTTTTCCTGCTTTGTCAAAGATTATTTGACTATAGAACTGAGGGTCTATATCTGGGCTCTCTAATCTGTCCCATTGGTCTATATGTCTGTTTTTGTGCCAGGGTCATGCTGTCTTGGTGATCACAGCTTTGTAATATAGCTTGAAATCAGGCAACATGATGCCCCCAGCTTTGTTTTTCTTTTTTAACATTTCCTTGGTGATTCAGGGTCTTTTCTGGTCCTATGCAAATTTTATGATTATTTGTTCCAGCAATTTAAAAAATGCCATTGATATTTTGATTGGGATGGCACTGAAAGCATAGATTGCTCTGGGCGGCATAGACATTTTTATAATTATTCTTCTGATCCATGAACATGGAATGCTTTTCCATCTTTTTATGTCTTCTAGAGTATAGATCCTGTACCTTTTTGGTCAGGTTTATTCCAAGATATCTTATAATTTTGGTGTTATTGTAAATGTAATCTATCCTCTAACTTTTCTTTATACAGTTACATTGTTAGTGTATAAGAAAGCAACTGATTTCTGTGAACAGCACTACCTCCTAACTCAGAGAACAAACATGATTTAGGAGCTGAATTATTAGATTCTAATGAAGTAATGCTGCTTGATTTCTAACTTTTTAAATTTCACATTTCATATTTCTGAGTGGCATAAAGGAACAGACAACTCTTCAATACATATGGAATGAAAATTAAGTGACTCTAATATTGAAATTATCAAACCTCTCAGTACCCTCAGATGTAGCTGATAAAAAAAAAAAAATAGAATATCCTAATTGCCCTGAAAAGAGGGAAGGGGTGAGAAAGAAATCTAAAAAATTCTAAAATGCTCCAGAAATATGTAGACCACTGCTTCCAAATATATATTTTAGAATATTTCAAACAGTTGACAGAGTTGTTAACTTTTCTCTTAAGCTCTGTGCATAGAAGATTCAGCTTCAACTACAGATCCCTGAACTATTTTCACTTGCCTAACAATAGTGGGATATTTCCTAAAATATAGCCTGAAAAAAATTCATAAGGTTTTGGTTTGTTAGTGTGACAGTTGCCTTCCTTTCTGATTCAATTTATCCCCACCCTATGGTGCAGCCTCCTCCTTCAGATATCACTGATTATGAAAGCTGATCTGGGTTAGTTTCCCTTTATCTATGACGTGGATTTTCCTGAGGTCAGGCTAAAAAAGTAAGAGAGGTTCGTGTGTGGGGGCACAGGGCATGTGTGCATGTGACTGAGAGTGCTGCATGTGTGCGAATATGTGAGTGCGTGCATCAGTGTGAATGCATGTGTGTGAAGGTGTGTACCTACAGTGGACACGTCGGACTTGGGAGTTAGAGTGAGATTGAAGCCCCAGTTCCACTGCTTACAAACTGTAGGATCTTTCTGAAGTTACCTAATTTCTGCAACTTTAATCTTCTCATCTGTAAAAGGTAAATCCTTTAGTATGGACTATGGCTTTGTGCAAACTTCTAAAAATTATCTGTGATAGTTAATCTGTATACCAACTTGCCTCAGGCATGGTGCCCCGTTTTTTGGACAAACACTAGTCTAGATGCTGCTTTGGAGGCTTTTGCAGATATGATTAACGATTGCAATTAGCTGACTTAAGTAAAATAGATTACCCTCCAAATTATGGATGGTCTTAAGAATGAAGACTAAGGTTTCTCAAGGAGGAAGCGATTGGGCCTCAAGTCTGCAACACAGAAACCTTGTCCGAGTTTTCAACCCACTGGTCTGCATTACACATTTGGGGCTTGCCAGGCCCCACAATTACATGAATTAATTCCTTAAAATAAAATCTCTTTGTATATATAAACACACACACACACACACATATCATGGTTCTGTTTTCTAAAGAACTCTAACATATTGTTGTCATGCAAATGAAAAAAATCTCCTATGAGGCTAGAATATTGTACATATTCAATACATTTTGGTCCCTTACCCCACTATACCCTCTCCTCCAAAAATTACAAGGAGTCCACTGAAGAACAAGTTCTGAAAGCAAACTGGCTTTGTCTTTTGGGATTTGCAGGAGATCTGGGGAAGGGGCCTGAAGGAGAGACAGTCATATGTGATGGACACTCTCACAGGAGCTGCCTGGGACAAAAAAAAAAAAAAATAGAATTTAAAGTCCAGTGTGTCATTTGCTTTCTTTCAGCCCAGCCTAGGGCTGGGTTTCATTCTGCCAGAGGAGAGGGCTGTAAGCCTGCCTGGAGTCATTATCTTTTAAATGAGAGCTACTGACCTGATTTCTGGAAACCATCCTACATCAAACTCAGACCCAAACTGTGTTTCACTTGGGCTCTGGCCTCTCAAAAGCAATTGGAGAAAAGGAACTCAAAAATAACTCCATCAGAAGAAGCACTAGAAAGTGAGGCTAAGGCTTTTCTTTGTCACTGAATGTAATAAAAATAATGCAAGTCCTTAAGTACAGCCACCGCTCCTGATCAGAATTTCTAAGGGAGAAACTTAAACCAAAGTCAGCTCAGTTACAGGGCTGACACTACTCTCATAAGATATATTGATATGGTCTTAATTCTCAATAATCAGACATATAATTCATTCTCATCTCTCTCTGGACTCTCTGAAGCCTTCTAATGTAGGTTAACCTGGTTTCACTTGGGAAGATGTTCAGTTTTATGATCATTACTTAAGAAAACACAATCGCAAACTTCCATAGTCAACCTATACCAATGCACGATTTCCAAATTTGGGTGGCTTTGTTAATGTATTGTAAACCTAATTTTTTTTTTAATTTTTTATTTTTTATAAACATATATTTTTATCCCCAGGGGTACAGGTCTGTGAATCACCAGGTTTACTCACTTCACAGCACTCACCAAATCACATACCCTCCCCAATGTCCATAATCCCACCCCCTTCTCCCAAACCCCCTCCCCCCGGCAACCCTCAGTTTGTTTTGTGAGATTAAGAGTCACTTATGGTTTGTCTCCCTCCCAATCCCATCTTGTTTCATTTATTCTTCTTCTACCCACTTAAGCCTCCATGTTGCATCACCACTTCCTCATATCAGGGAGATCATATGATAGTTGTCTTTCTCTGCTTGACTTATTTCGCTAAGCATGATACGCTCTAGTTCCATCCATGTTGTTGCAAATGGCAAGATTTCATTTCTTTTGATGGCTGCATAGTATTCCATTGTGTATATATACCACATCTTCTTGATCCATTCATCTGTTGACGGACATCTAGGTTCTTTCCATAGTTTGGCTATTGTGGACATTGCTGCTATAAACATTCGGGTGCATGTGCCCCTTTGGATCACTACATTTGTATCTTTAGGGTAAATACCCAATAGTGCAATTGCTGGGTCATAGGGCAGTTCTATTTTCAACATTTTGAGGAACCTCCATGCTGTTTTCCAGAGTGGCTGCACCAGCTTGCATTCCCACCAACAGTGTAGGAGGGTTCCCCTTTCTCCGCATCCTCGCCAGCATCTGTCATTTCCTGACTTCTTGATTTTAGCCATTCTGACTGGTGTGAGGTGATATCTCATTGTGGTTTTGATTTGTATTTCCCTGATGCCGAGTGATATGGAGCACTTTTTCATGTGTCTGTTGGCCATCTGGATGTCTTCTTTGCAGAAATGTCTGTTCATGTCCTCTGCCCATTTCTTGATTGGATTCTTTGTTCTTTGGGTGTTGAGTTTGCTAAGTTCTTTATAGATTCTGGACACTAGTCCTTTATCTGATATGTCGTTTGCAAATATCTTCTCCCATTCTGTCAGTTGTCTTTTGATTTTGTTAACTGTTTCCTTTGCTGTGCAAAAGCTTTTGATCTTGATGAAATCCCAGTAGTTCATTTTTTCCCTTGCTTCCCTTGCCTTTTGCGTTGTTCCTAGGAAGATGTTGCTGCGGCAGAGGTCGAAGAGGTTGCTGCCCGTGTTCTCCTCAAGGATTTTGATGGATTCCTTTCGTACATTGAGGTCCTTCATCCATTTTGAGTCTATTTTTGTGTGTGGTGTAAGGGAATGGTCCAATTTCATTTTTCTGCATGTGGCTGTCCAATTTTCCCAGCACCATTTATTGAAAAGGCTGTCTTTTTTCCATTGGACATTCTTTCCTGCTTTGTCGAAGATTAGTTGACCATAGATTTGAGGGTCTATTTCTGGGCTCTCTATTCTGTTCCATTGATCTATGTGTCTGTTTTTGTGCCAGTACCATGCTGTCTTGATGATGACAGCTTTGTAATAGAGCTTGAAGTCCGGAATTGTGATGCCACCAACGTTGCCAAAGGGATATTGAAAAAGAAAGTAAACCTAATTTTTTTAAAGATTCTATTTATTTGACAGAGAGAAAGCAGAAGCAGGCAGAGAGCCAGACAGAGAGGAAGAAACAGGCTCCCTGCTAAGAAGAGAGCCCGATGTGGGGCTCAATCCCAGGACTTGAGATCATGACCTGAGCTGAAGGCAGAGGTTATAACCCACTGATCCACCCAGGTGCCCCTGTAAACCTATTTTAAAAGATATGTATGTCTAGGAAAGGTGTGGGTTGTGGGGAATCTCATGCCCTATTAGAATGGAAATTGGGCAGATCTTCCTAAACAGAAGCTGGACAACATACACCAAAACGCAAAATGGGCATATCTTTTGACTCTATGTTTTCACTTTGAGGAAATGCTCTAAAAGAAAGAAAACAAATATGCAAAGATGTGTCCATGAAAATCACAATGACAATGTTGAATACAACATAAAATAAAACCAGTATAATTCTCCATAAGGCCAAATTCGTAATGATTCATCCATACAATCTACAGCTACCACAGGTGAATCATGTGAAACTATTTTATGTCCACATTAGATTATGCAGAAAAAGGAGGATTTAGAGCATGCTCCCTTTTGCTTTAACAAAAATATTATCTATATATAAAATCCAGAATAATACATATAAGAAATTGTTATCGTTGGGATGTTAGATGAAAGAGTACTATTATTTCTTTTTTTTTATTAGTTTTTTGGGATAAATGGTGCATTTTTCTAATCAGGAAAAAATAGCTATTTAAAATTCTAGCTAGAGAAAAACTAACATAAAATATTTGTTTTCACATATTTTATTTTTTTGAAAGATTTTATTTATTTATTTGACACAGAGAAAGAGAGGTCACAAGTAGGCAGAGAGGCAGGTAGAGACAGAGGGAAGCAGACTCCCTGCTGAGCAGAGAGATGAATGTGGATAAGGGCTAGATCCCGGAGCCCTAGGATCATGACCTCAGCCAAAGGCAGAGGCTTAACTCACTGAGTCACCCAGTCACCCTGTGTTTTCACATATTTTAAGGAAATTTTTAATTTTCCGAGTTTAAAAAAACTGGTTAATAATTCTTAATGTAAAGCATAAGCAGAAGTGAATTTTTTTTCAGATTCAAACAATTCCCTGAATTCTCTGAAATCCAAGGAGTCCACAAGAAACTATTGAAATGCTCAATAATCCTGCAGATAAGAGTGTAGGTGGAGAGCCCTGGTATCTACGGAATAAATACGTTTGTCAGTGTCTCTGACTCTGTGGAGATGCATGACCAGTTTGTCAATGAGTGACTTACACACATGAGGATGGATTCCAAGCTCTGTCTATCATTGACTCTATGCCGTGACAGAGCTTTTTTTATCATCTCCACTGGAACTATTTCTACATTGTAAGTTTGTGTAGCAATTTCTCTCTGGGTATTTTCCCATTAATTCTCCAAACAAGCCTATCTTAAAACTAAACTCCAGACAGAATATGGTTTAACCTGAGATCAGGAGTAAGGAGAGCTCAGTCATTTTTGCAAAGGGCTGATTTGTGCGACAGGGAAATATGTAGTATTTATCAAAACAACAAACTAAAGGTAGCAATCTGGCTTTCTGTTCTAGGATTCCACTGTGAATGGAGAGGTATGGTGAGCCCAGCTGCCTCTAAGTTGTATGAAGGAGTGATAACAAAATAAATATAAAAAACAAAATTGGCAAATAATAATAGATAGATAAATTTTAACAATTGATAAGGCAAGTCCTGGAGTCCCCTTGTTATGCCAGTTTTAATCCTTGAGTTTATGCCTAATGGAGAGATGGGATATGGGTTATGTGGAGGAGACAGAGCAGAGTAGAAGTAGAATCTGGAGGACTCAGAAAAGAACCATTTAGCAACTGGTATAAAATTATTTCCATATTTTAACAACGTTACAGCCCTACACATCTTTGATTTATGCACCTGGCATTAAGACTAGCTCTTAACTCCTGGGTGGCTCAGTCAGTTAAGCATTTGACTGTTGATTTTGGATCAGGTCATGATCTTAGAGTTGTGAGATCGATCCCCACAAAGGGCTCATTGCTCAACAGGGAGTCTGCTTGAGATTCTCTCTCTCCTTCTCCCTCTGCCACTCCCTCTGTTTGCTCTCTCTCTCTCCAAAATAAATAAATAAATCTTTAAGAGAGGAAGCGACTAGCTCTAGAAACCATATCCTAAATTGGGATTCCATTAAGCCAGTGATTCTAGAATTTGAGCATTCCCCCCACGACTTTCAACCACAGGGACACTTGACAACACTTGGAGACATTTTTGGAGCTACCAGCATCTAGAGGTTAGAGAGCAGGAATGCTGGTAAACATCCTACAGCCTCCACAATAAAAAGGTAATCTGATCAACTATACTTCAATTGGAAAAAAAAAAAAAAATGGAAGAATTATCTGGCCCAAAATGGCAATAGTGTCCAAGCTGAGAAATATTGCCTTGTGCATTGTATAAAAGTTAAAATAAAGTCTTCTAATAATATCCTTTTACAGAATTAATTAGTATTTCAGTAGCCAAAATAATCCAATAGGACATAACAGGGAAATAACTTCAAAGCTGCTAATATCTGTGTTCCTCATAATGTGAAACATGCTTCTCTTGCTCCTTGATAAAACAAGAAACCTCAGACACAGTAACATCCTCAGATTAGTTCAGCATACCAAAGTCATTGAACAATTTAACTTATGTTCCATTTACAAAGTCAAAAATACCAACCACAGATTCTTTAAGAAAGGCCGTGTGTTCAGAAGGAAATGACAGCAAGTTATTTCCGCCCAAAAGCTCCAATTAAACTATTAACATGAGCATGAGATGACTAAAATTTTGTCATATGTACATTTCCCAAGACAAAATGCTTTAAAAAACTACCATAGACTGAATGTTTGTGTGCCTCTTCCTATGTTAAAAGCCAATCCTTAGTATGATGATATTTGAAGGTGGGGCCTTTAGGAAGTAGTCAGGTCATGAGAGATGACATCTCATGAATGGGATCAGTGGCCTTATAAAAGGAATCCCAGAGAGCTAGTTCCCTTGCCCCTTCCAACAAATGAGGACACACAATAAAGACAGATAGGAACAAGGAAGCAAGTTCCTACCAGACACCAACTGCCAGTATCTTAATCTCAGACTCCCCAGCAACCATAATTTTGAGAAATAAATTTCTGTTGTTTACAAGCCACTCAATCCACGGTACTTGTTACAGCAACCTACACAGAGGAAGACAGCAACGCCAATTCTTATAAATTCTTGTGTGTATTAGATGGAGGGTGACTCTGATTTGCCTTATTTTAAACAGAAAATACATTGATGAATATTTTCTGTCAAGATCCTTGACCAGTATTCTGTGTGAATGAGTGTTCGTGCACATGATTGTGTGCCTATGTCTACCAGCTATCACAGACTTGATGTGGCTTCATCCATCCTAGAGAAAGGAAGGCTCAAATGCTTCTTCAGAGGAATATGCTTCATGTTCTTGGAATTTAGTATTCTAGTATTTGGTATTTGTGCCATTAGATAGAACCTATTATTGAAAACTAGGTATTTTTCCAAGACATTTTTTAAGATTTTATTTATTTATTAGAGAAAGAGTTTGGAGGGGGTGCAGAGAAAAGGAGAGAGAATCTCAAGGCGACCCCCCCCAAGTGCAGAGCCGAACAAAGACCTCCATCTCAGGAGCCCAGATCGTGACCCACAGATCACAATTTGTGCCAAAATCAAGTCAGACTGACTGAGCAATCCAGGTGCCCCTTCCAAGGCATGTTTTAAGGAATTGTGGACTTAAAGGGGAAATTATGTCTGTGCCAGCCAGTACACAAATCCACTAAAAGACAGAAAGATAGATTGCTTCCTAAAGATTTTATAATCAAAAGACACATCCTATCTCTATCAATTGTTATCAACAAACTCTTAAGTAGATGTGGCACTTCATAGTTGATCCAAGGACAAAGCCTGTCATCAGTCAGGAACCACCTTTCAGGAGAAAGATCTTTGCAAAATTTGATGTTTGCCCAGACTTATAAATAGAATCAATAATACATGTCCAGATAATCCAAAAAAGTGGCATTTCTCAAAACAATAAGTAAAATAATGGCCATTTTAAATTTCTCCCCTGGAATTTTCCAGCCTTTTGTGGAGTTTTAGAATTCCAGACATAACACTTTCTTTGTTAAAAATTTCCATGGCATGGGATCTACAGAAGGTGAATTCACAGAAAGACTTCAAAGTCCTACATTTTTTAATATATCAAGGGCCTAAGTAAAAAAAAAAAAAAAAAGAGGTATAAAACAGCTACTTTCAAGATGAGTAAAAATTTGAAAGTTTCTACTATGCGGCACTTCTAAAAAGCCTACTAGGTTGCACAACAATGTAAATGTACATAATGCTAATCCATTGTACACTTAAGCATGGTTAAAATGGCAAATGTTATGTTGCATCTATTTTACAAAAGAAATGAAAAGCCTATTAGGAAAACCTAGTAGGAAAATCCAGTCCCTGGAGTGAAAATTATCAAGATGAGTCTCTTTCTAGAATTATAGTTTATTAAATCTGAATCTGTGCTATAATCTCAGTATCAGCAACTGCTTCCTGCCTCTCTTTTAACTTTGATGGGCTGGCTACACATACTTTACCAGAATGCCCTATGTATAGGACTTCTCTTGTGCCTTTTCTCAAGTCCTCTTGGCTCAACTTTTTTGTTTTTTAAGATTGTTTAGAGAGACAGGAGAGAGCATGAGTGGGGTTTGGGACAGAGGGAGAGGGAGAGAGAATCTCAAGCAGACTCTGTGCCTAATGTGGAGCCTGACACAGGGCTTGATCCCAAGATCCTGAGATCATGACCTGAGCCAAAATCAAGAATCAGGAACTCAACCAACGGAGCCACCCCAGTGTTCCTTTCGTCAAATTTTTACTGCAAGAGCTGTCACTCAGGACCCACCTCAACACAAGTATAACTTCATGGTACCTCTTCTCATCTGTACCACCAACGCACCATGTCCTGACCCAGGGTTTCTCTGCTGCTGCTGCCTGGTACCTGTGGAAACCAGTCAGACATTCTAATGCATGCACTAGGAAGTTTGCATGCACTTTGGAAGTATGAGGGCATTAATACCACATAGGAAATCAGACAATTCTGAGGCACATTCTGCCTAGCTCATTAGAGGCTCCCCAGCAGATAATATATTCATATTTATAGATGTATATGTTTATGTATGCAGCCTAGAATCTTTCTGGAAGGATACCCAAGGAATTTATGACATTGTTATCTCCAAAAAATGAAACTGGGTGGCTGATAGGCATGAAGAGAGAATTCTCAGTGAATATTCCTTTATGCTTTTTGAATTTTGAATGATATGAGTATATTGCCTACTTAAAAATTAAATAAGACTAAAATTGAAATACATAAAAATTATCCTTCATTAATGTTAGGGCATCTTATTTGATGTGAAAACACCTAAAGAGTCAGGCTGATTCCTGTCATATAGGTTGGGGGGGGGGGGGGGGAATAAATTAGATATGGCAAGGTTGTCACTTTGAGAAATTACCTTAAAAAGTCAAGCTTGTCACCGATTATCTCCCCATAAAGATGCTTTTTATAGAGGAAATAGCATTAGAAGTTCAGAAAGCAACCCTCACATTATCTTGGTCACATTTTCAACAGTTTATTTCAGAAATGCTGGAATGAAACTGTTGGTTAGAAGCTATTTCTGGTGACCTCGAATTGATAATATATCAAAAGTAGTAGAAAGGTGTACATCATACATCAGAGTACTAAACTAACTGACAAAGGCATTTTGCTTTCCTGTGATATTTTATGCAGAAGCCTTGGTCTAGAAGCACACTCAAGTGAATCCAGACAAGTTTTGTGAGATCATTTCAGAGGAATTCTTTGATTTGGGTAGGGTTCTCAAAATGGTCCCAAGTGCTTTGAATATTATATCAAACTTTGGCTGCAAAACACATTTCCATATCATAAAATATGGAAATTTGGTATACCGTCATTAAATCTATTGTAAACACAGGGGCTAATTTTGTCAGTAGTTTCTGCCATGCTTTAAGCAAGAATGACAAATTAAAATCTGTTTTACAGGAAGATTATTCAATGATGTTTCAAATAACCAGTCCAACCTTAGTGAATCTTATTTTCTATTCATATAATCTAGCTATGAAAACTTTCAGGAATCTTTTTTGTGCATAAAACATGGCTAAGTCTTTATCCATAGGAAAACAGACTGGAAGATGGTTTGGGCTTGCTTTTCTCACAAAGTGTATCAATACAGAAACATATGTACATATTTTTGTAAATATGGAGGTTTTCAACCTCCACCGTGTGCACAAAAAAAGGGTACCATTCATTTACCTGTGGCTAAACCATGGGATATGTTCTCCCTATTTGCCTTCTGTGTTTTACTAATTGGATAGGAATTTATTCTTGACAAAATTACAAAATCAAATATAAGTTTAATCAAATTAAGGAAAGTAATGAAAGTACATTCTGAAGCACAATATAAAAGCAAAAGAACAACACGCATCTCAGCTACTCTAAAAATTACACTGTTGGTGGCTGTCCCAAGTGTTTGTCCACAATAATTCACAGGAAATACCATCACATGCTGGAAGAAAGCATAATTAAGATTGCCTGTTGGCATTGTCCTACATAAAATAATCTGTTTATTCAGAAGCTCCACTTTGTCTTCCAAAGGTTGATTCAAGAGCTTCTTAATCTGACAAGATATGTTTTATTATGTTTTTCTTTGTAATGAGTATTGGAATAGTTAATGTAGGGACTGATTCTTTATTGAAAACAATATATTAGAGGGAAGAACTCTTACCCAGTTCCAGTGTGGGTTTATTAACCATCTAAATTTGATATTTTCATGAAGCTAATTTTTAATTGTCCAACAAGTACATACAAGGTCTTTATAACAGAAAAAAAGTGACTATTTTAAGCTAAACACTTATTAAGTATCCAAAGCAATGAACCTCACTTAGTCTGTACTTAATAGGCCTTATATTTACTGAAGCCTGAAATTCTTGGTTATTACCACTTATATAACATTACACTTGGTGCTTATGTAAGAACACGACAGAGGTGACATTAGCCAAATTTAAAAACTCTTCATTAGAAATTGCCTACTGGTCAATGAGGGACATTTGAGAACTACCTGGAGATTTACACTACTGAAATAAGTTTCTGGGGTGGTTTAGAAAATACTCCCTAGAATTTTGGGGGCAAAAAAATTAATCAGAAACATCAATTTCCCTTTCCCCTGATTCAATGCTACTATGGAGGAATATATTTTTAATCCCAGGTATGTCGTTTCTGGGCTTCTGGTAGCATCCACTTTCTTTCCAAAAATTTTCCAGAAAACAATGAGAAGTTTTTGTTTGTTGGTTTGTTTGTTTGTTTTGGTTTTACAAAAATAGTATCTATTCAATTCCAAAATAGTCAAGGCACTGTTTGGACAAGTAAATCGGCTTATTCAACCAAAATTAAATCTGTGATGTCATATTAACAACAACATCATTAGTGGGGATATTTAATTACTTAACCCGCATTTACCCCTAACCCAGATCAAATTTATTCTTAATCCAGCCTTGAAGGGGGCCTGGTGAAACTCCAAGGAATAATTTTAAGGATTGCCTTCTAGAGTAAATTTTAAGGTGTGAAGAATATGGACTATTTTTTTTTTTCTCTAGAACTCACCTGGTTGGAGCACCTTTAAAGTATGAACACATCTTATCCATGGACTTGTTCAAAACATTCTTCTATTTGTGAGTCTCAGTAGCAGACAATCCCCCAGGAGCTACTCTGGGCATGTAGGACATGATAGACTTGACAATATATGGAATAAAAAATGACAGGCTGACCCTCCAGCTGAAATAGACCTGTTCCTTTAAACTTTGAAACAAAAAGAGTTATTTGTCATTTTCCCTCACTCTGCAGGTATGGAATTTTCTTGTAACAGTTTACAGGGTCAAAACTTTGGTCACTGTGCAGTACTCTATTTCTTTTCCTACTGCAGGGATAAAAGGCCCGAATATGACTTATAGCCCAGGCAGTAACCAAAATGACAATATGTAGGAAGGAATAAATTGACTGACCCCAGAGCTAAGCATCCATCTCAGAGATTTACGGTAGGGACCATGGAGAGATATCTAGTAGCCAAGAAGTATTCCTAGAGTCCCTGAATTTATGGTTTTCTTCATTTCAACCCACCCAAGAAACTGGGGTTAAAACAAACATTGTCTTTTATCCCCCATACTACAGTAATTATGGTAATGGTGGTCATGCTATTAGTAATAATAATAATAACTGTTAAAGAAACATTACAACCTGATATCCTTAGAGTTCTATAGTAGAACTTTCTGAAGAAGGATGACTGAACCCAACTGAAAAAAGACCCGTCTATGTGTGGTAAAGACTCTCTCCCACCCCAGTTTTACTGAGATAAAACTGACATGCAGCCCTGTGTAAGTTTAACATATATAGCATAATAACTTTCATGTATCATGAAGTGATTACAGTAAGTTCAGTTAACATCCATTATCTCATATAGACACAAAAAAAAATGTTGGGTTTTTTTCCCTGTGATGAGAAATTATTAAAATCTTTTCCCTTAAGCCCTTTTGCCAAGAGGAAAAAGGAAAAATCTTAAGGTGCTGCAGAAAAAAATAATGAGGCCAAGTAAAGAATTTGGATGCAAAAAAGTATGCCTTTAATTAACTATCCAAACTTGACTTATTTATTGAATCTCCCTAGCTCTGTTTTATCATTCTCACAGTGAGAGGTTAAATGACATCTAATTTCCATCTTGATTCAGAAATTCTAAGATTCTATGATTAAATATGTCACAAAAAATAAATGGATATTGGTTTCTTACCAAAGTTGCCATCAAGCCCACATTTCACATTTTATATAAACATAAAGAGCTATTTTTTTCTTATTTAATCTTGAGCAATACTGAGGCACATGACCAAGATTATTGAATACATTTATTTCTTCATAGGATGACCAGCAGTTAAAACAGGATGGTCTCAGTCTTACAATGTAAAGTCTCATATCCCACAAATCTCCTAGTCCTGGGCAAACCAGGAAGGCTAATCACCCTATGTCACCATAGCACCACAACTGTCACTCTAACCCATAGCCTCCATAGCTCCTCTCCGCCACAGGAATTAATTCCCTTGGTCAGAGGATTCAGTTCCACCGAGTTACTGATTTGATCTCAACCAAGAAAGACTTTATATGAGGAACTGCAATCCATATTTGTGGTTCTATTTCTCAGCTTCTATCTGATGGGCTCAAAGAGACCCTTGGTCAGATGCGTGTCCACTGAGAATGTATTGAACTTGAAATCTTGCTACCCTGCTGACCCCTTATCTATGGCCCTGACAACCTGCCATACTCTTCACCCATTCTCATGAAAGCATTGTGCCTACCATTTGTAGGCCCTGATGAAGGCCAGAGTCTTCTTTTGAACCAGTTCAACTTCCCACCTGATAGTGAGTTCCACTACATCTTTCATTTCTGTACAATGACCCTGAAACCAGGTTCTCCTCTCACTATTCCAAACCTCCCATTCAGTTTTGAAAGAGATTCTATGCCAGGGCCGGTCAAGCTGACATGAACCTATCCCTTTGAGCAACATAATGTAAGCAAACCTTCACCTCTGAAACCATCCCTGGATCCTCTCAGTGCTGACTTCTCCGTTCTCCCACTGGATTGCATTGTTGGAGATGCCAGCCCAACATATAGCCAAGCTCACCTACATTGGGATACGGCCCTGTCATCCTAAGTATGACATTTCTCATATTTAACTGCTTCAGCTTTAATTTACTGGTGAAATCTATTGTGATGTAGGTGGTACTAATGTTCGAGGCTCTGCTTCTCCCCCACATTGATATCAGCTATGTTTCAATGGCTACAGAAAGAATTAAGTCAGTAAGAGAGTAAGATTGCTAACCCCCATGAGAGTCTCTTCAGAGACTTGATAGACAACTAGAATTTCATGCAATTTTAATTTACATGTATTCTATTATTTCAGCATGGAAAAGGTGTTCTAGATGAGGAACCAGGATCGTCAGCTTCAAATGATGTCTTCAGAGGATACTGGGTATGAATAAGATCTGCTGTCTGTTGTCAGTCACTAGTGCAACCAGAAGTATTGTTTTGTTTTGTTTTTTTTTTTAATTTTTTATTTTTTATAAACATATATTTTTATCCCCAGGGGTACAGGTCTGTGAATCACCAGGTTTACACACTTC
>NC_081558.1:201749350-201758128 GCF_022355385.1 Mustela nigripes | reverse complement strand
TTCCATAGTTTGGCTATTGTGGACATTGCTGCTATAAACATTCGGGTGCTGCAGCCACTCTGGAAAACAGCATGGAGGTTCCTCAAAATGTTGAAAATAGAACTGCCCTATGACCCAGCAATTGCACTATTGGGTATTTACCCTAAAGATACAAATGTAGTGATCCAGAAGTATTGTTTGAATCTAATTCTTCAATCTTTAGTAGCAAGCCCCAGAAATAATGAGCAAAAGTACCAGGAGGAGCTAACTGCCCCCCGCCCCCAGCCCAGAAGGTTAAGATGGTGGCCAAGGTGCACCCTTTCCAAAAGTATATCCTCACTCTAAGCTGAGACATACACCTCAGCCAACACATCAGATATGTGAGGAGATGAAAAGCACAAAAGTAAGTATGGTCCACTAACCCTTTTCCCAAAAGCAATTTCAGAAGATAGGATTCAAGTGACTCAAAAAAAGAGGAAAAATTTGGAGCCAAAACACCTGTGCTTGCTCCCTGCTGGACAGAGAATGTCATATGGTTTGGGAAATCTGAGGTGGAATAGAAGACAGAGGCAAATTAAGCAGCAATGGAGAGGTGAGTGGTCAGGAGGCAGGAAGCCAAGAGCTGCTGGAGCTAGAAACGCTGAAAAGGCAGGTTGGCAGCAACTCTAAGAGAGACAACGGGAACCAACCGAGTCAGAGCAGCAGCCAGCTGAGTCAGAGCAAAGCTGAGCTCTGTCTGCACAAGGCAAAGCCAGACGGGACCCAAAGAGGTGTTGTAGAGGTGATTCACTAACACAACAGGTGGGGAACCATGGAGATGGGAAGTTAGTGGGTCTGCTTTCCCATTATGACTTCCTTCTTTAAGCTCCAGACAAAAGGTACACATTGTTAAGTTCTTGTTCTAACTGTTCTTCATTTTTCATGTGTCAGAGGAATCAGGTGTGTGAAAACACTTCAGTGACCAACCAGATATGTAAGTAGTAAACTACCACATATCCAAGACCATACAGTCAGAGACAGTGGAGCAAAGCAGTAGTTACAGTGACTAGCACATACTGAAAATTGTGCAGAGTCTGAGGGTAATGGAACTTGACCAAACTCACTTCACAGAGAGCTGTTATCACCGATACTGAATTTTACATGTGTGAGATGGAGTGCAAGAGAGAGAACTGACTCAGAAAAGGACAGTATCTTTCTCTACTAATCCTCCAGTTATTTCTGATACATCCCAAACCCTCATCAAAACACCCAAAACAACCAAAAACACGTTGGAACAAGAAAACTGAATAGAGTTAAAAAACCAAAAGTCAAGATAAGGATGTGCCATTTATTCTATAAATTATAAAATATCAGACATTACTGAAATGTTCAGGTATTTATTTCCTTTATCTGTAAAATGAGGAGGAGGTGATGCTGCTTTCTCAATCTTAACACATATATAAAATAAGAAAGTGACATGTGAAGAATGCTAAGTACTACAAACACACACTACAATTATGACTGTATGAGGATAATGGGAGACATTTTTTATTCCCATTTTCTTTCTCTTTTACTTCATTTCTTCCTTGTTTCTCTTTTTAGTTCTCTAGTTTAGCCATATCGGGGATATGCTACTTTCAGATTGAACAGCTTTCGAAACGTAGCAAAATACGATAAAGTACAGAGAAGCCAAAAAGAATGTGGAATGTCAGGCTCATCAGAAATACTATTTATTAAGAGCAATTGTTAGATAATGTCTGAAGACTAATCATTGGCAGAAGATAGCATTAGCTCAAAAGCATTAAGACATTACTAACAGCCCTTCCTCTATGTTTTCCTTCTTATCCTTCACACATTGTATGTTTTACTTTGTTCTCCCTTCAAAACAGTGTCATTTTCCTGATTTTCAGCCAAGTAAGTCTTCTGTCCTTATGTATAGAATTTAAAGTCTCTTGATTATACCTAAAAACACTACTAAAATAGACTTTACTTTAAAATGCCTACATAATACTGTGACCACATCTGTTATTTATCAGAGACTCCATCTAATGAAGACAAATTCTAAAGCCACTGCTCTGGGCTTATGGCTTCTTTTTTTACACTCTAAGAAAAAGAAAGAGGACAGGGGAAAGTGAAATGGAGAGGTACTGGGGGTGCATGGCTGGCTCAGTCCAAGGAGCATGAAACTTTTGATCTCGGGGTTGTGGGTTTCAACTATACATTGAGTGTAGAGATTACTTAAAAATAAAATATTTAAATAAGTGAATAAAATGGAGAGGAGTTGGAGCAATATTAGCAATATTTCAATTTAAAAATCTAAGATGTATTGTGCCAGGCACTGAATATTTATGTTCCCACAAAATTCGAATATTCAAATCTCAGCCTCAGTGTGATTGCCTTTGGAACTGGACCCTGTAGAGGTGATTAGGTCATGAGGGTGGAGCTCATGAACAGGATTTATGCCCTTATAAAAGGGGTCATTGGGAGATCCCTTGCCTTTCCACCATGTGAGGACAGAGTGAGAAGGCACTATGAATCAGGAATCAGGCAATCACCAGAGAGCAAATGTGCCAGCACATTAATCTTGGACTTTTCCACATCCGTAACTATGAGAAATAAATTCCTCTTGTTTATAAACCACCCAGTCTATAACAATTTGTTGTAGGAACCTGAACAGACTAAGCCATTCTGGAATCCCTCCCCCACTCCGCTGCCCTATCCAACTGGTCACTAAGTCTATCTTTTAAATATATGTCCATTTTAGTGTCTCCTTCTGTCACTGCCTCCTCCAAATCCTCATAACTAAACCATCAGTTCTGCTAGCGTAGTGGTGTCATGCATGATTCCCAAATCCCCATAATCCCAAATCTTATAATACTCTTATAAATGCTTCCTTCTCTTTGTCATTCATTCTTTCAATCTACAACTATCCTCGGCCTCTCTGTTTAAAACCCTCCAGTGGTTCTCTGTCACTTATAGGCTGACATCAAATATCTAGAGCTCACCCCAGATCACACATCCAGTAGACCATGTCTAAATGTCTAAATACTTTTTCACCAAGCATCCTTCTCTTCAGTCAAAAATGGACTCTTTGTAAATTATCACCAGGGCATGATTTTTAAAAATGAGATCTCATAAAAAATCATTTTAGAATGATTATAGTTTGAACCCTGAAGAGTAGCATTTCGTGTAAAAAAAAAATCCTTATGTTCAGGAAATTACTATTATCCTCATAGAACTTAAGAGTTGGGGAGAAAAACATTACCAAGTTGAAATTGCATCATACTGATGTGCTTGCTGATTTCTTTCATTCTTTCAACAGATATTTACGTGTCCATCATGTTTTCTTCATAGTGCTTGTTGCAGTAGATCAAGTGAATGGTCACTGCCAAATAGGACTGTGAAGGAATGTTTTGTAGAAGAAAATGACATTGGGAGAAGGAGAGAAGTGAGCTGGGGGAAACTGGAGGGAAGAACAACCATCAGAGACTGTGGACTCTGAAAGATCTGAGGGTCTTGGAGGGGAAGAAGATGGGGGGTTGGGTGAGGCTGGTGGTGGGTATTAAGGAGGGCACGTATTGCATGGACCACTGGGTTGGTGCATAAACAATGAATTCTGGAACACTGAAAAGAAATAAAATAAAATAATAAAGTGAAATGGGAAAAAAAAGAAATCCACTTAAGGCTCTATGGATAGCAGGGGAAAAGAACATTCCAAATGAAAAGTCACAAGTGTACACATGTATGGGGACAGGTTGAAGACGGACATGATTATAACGGACATAGTATGTTAGAAAATGTAAAATCAACATATAATGCCAAGGTCTAGTCCCAGATAAATGTTAAGGAATTTTTATAGCAACTTTTGGAGATAACAGTCATTATTATCTGAATGGAGGTGGACAGAAGTTAAGTATAAGCTTCATGATATATCATAAATATCTAATGGATCACTTTTGCGATCTAGGCATGACAGGGTTCATTGTATAGAGGATTTTCAGTAAAGCACATGTATGGAGAAAGAAGAAGCAAAAGGAAGGAATATCCCCAAATTAGGGGATATGTCAATATTTTCAAGTATTTGGATCCTGTAGAATAGGCAAAATGGTACCTCTGAATGACCTCATTGAAGGCATCATTTGCTATCTCTACAATAAGATGTGTTGATAATATTAATCTTTTATGACTGACTGAGTGACTGACTTACTGAGTCAAATCATTTCTTTTAGGATTAGAGTTGAGTTTCAGTAATAATTTATTTTGAAAGCATACTAATTATGTATTTTCATATTACTTGGAGTAGCAGAACATATAAAATAGTGTTTCAAAACAGTTGAGGAACAGAACAGAGAATCCAGAAACAAACTCACACATTTACGATCTGTTGAGTTAACAACTCACGGAGAGTAGAAAACACTTGACAATAAAAAGAAATGAACTACTGACATGCTCAAAAACATGGATAGATCTCAAAAATAATATGCTGAGTGGAAGAAACCAGACACTAGAAAGAACATACTGCATGATCTTATATGAAATGGAAAACAGTCAAAAGTAATCGATAGTAATAGAAATAAAATGAGTATTTTGCCTGGAGTAGGGAGTAAAGATTGACTACACTGAGACACCAGGGAGATTTGTGGGGTTATGGGAATATTCTGTATCTTATTTGGAGAAGTGGTTACATGGTATATCCTAGTTTCATAGGGCTGCCATCACAAAGTGTCACAAACCGAGTTGCTTAAGCAGAGAAATTTTTTGTCTCACATCACTGGCAGCGAGAAATCTGAGATCAAGGTGTCAGCAGAGCCATGATTCTTCCAAAGGCACTAAAGGTTCTGGCCAGGGCCTTTCTCCAAGATTGTGATAGTTGCTTGGCTTCTGGAAGTGTAACTCCAGTCTCTCTATGACATCTTCCCTGTGTGCAAGTCTCTATGTCCAAATGTACTTTTTTTATAAGTATAACAGTAATATCAAATTAGGGCCTGCCCTAATGACCTTGTTTTAACTGGACCACTTCTGTAAAGACTCTTTCTCCAAATACGGGTTTAGTACTAGGGTTTAGGACTCCAATATATCTCTTTTGTGTGGAGGGGGACAAAATTCAACTGATAGCCCATGGTTTAGACATTTGACACAACTCACAGAAGTGTACACTTAAAATGTGTACATTGTAACCAAGTAAATATACTTCAATAAAGTTGATTTTAGAAAAATTGGACATCTGTGAAAATTTTGACATGTAAAATGCATATTAGAACTTGTGCTATTCTCTGAGTACAATAGGGTGCTAAAAGGGTGAGTTCTGATTTTGTCCTACATTCTTCAACGATTTTAAAGCCAGCTTATTAAACTTAGCAAAAAGACACCATTTGTCTCATTAATTCTGGTACATAATATTAACTAAATCTTGTTGAATGCAACAAAATGTTATATTTTGCACAGACCAAGTGATTTCCTGATAAAGAGCTGACTTGTTAATTATCATATAGTTTCACCTACTTGTGGAACATAAGGAATAACATAGAGGACATTAGGAGAAGGAAAGAAAAAGTGAATTGGGGGAAATTGGAGGGGGAGGTGAACCAAGAGAGACTGCGGACTCTGAGAAACAAACTGAGGGTTTCAGAAGGGAGGGGGCAGGGGGATAGGAAAGCCTGATGGTGGGTATTAAGAAGGCACATATTGTATGGAGCACTGGGTGTGGTGCT
This sequence comes from Mustela nigripes, assembly GCF_022355385.1. Taxonomy (NCBI): domain Eukaryota; kingdom Metazoa; phylum Chordata; class Mammalia; order Carnivora; family Mustelidae; genus Mustela; species Mustela nigripes. The sequence continues at coordinate 201,752,459 of NC_081558.1, read as the reverse complement.
TAAACAATGAATCTTGGAACATAGAAAAAAAATTTAAAAAATTATTTTAAAAAGAGCTGATGTGTCAAAAAAATAAGAATATGAATCGAGTATGTTGAAGAAATTAAAAAACTGGCCGAAATTTAGAGTCCCAAAAGATTTAAACTCCTCTACTTGGGTCTCATCCATGGAGAGCAATGTTGAAGAGGGGTTTACTTCAGTGCGAAGAAATCTCACCCTGTAATGAATTCTGGGGAACTCCATAAATCCAGAGACTTGCAGAATGAAAACCGTCTTAGGGACCAACAAGAATACCTTCTTTTTAGAGAAGTTAGGTGCTTTACATCATATGGCTAATGAGAGGTAAAACAGGGACTGGAAACCACATTTCCTGACAACTTAACTGATGCTCATACCCCAAACCCCGGCTCCGTCCGCACTCAGTTTTTGTAACTCCAGTCTCTCTATGACATCTTCCCTGTGTGCAAGTCTCTATGTCCAAATGTACTTTTTTTATAAGTATAACAGTAATATCAAATTGGGGCCTGCCCTAATGACCTTGTTTTAACTGGACCACTTCTGTAAAGACTCTTTCTCCAAATACGGGTTTAGTACTAGGGTTTAGGACTCCAATATATCTCTTTTGTGGGGAGGGGGACAAAATTCAACTGATAGCCCATGGTTTAGACATGTGACACAACTCACAGAAGTGTACACTTAAAATGTGCACATTGTAACTGTGAAATGCAAAGGAGTGAAGGAAGCATTTAATGTGAACAGCACAGAAAGAAGGAGCTAGGATTTCATGTCTAGGAATGTCAAACACTAATTTCTTTGTGTGATAAAAATGCAAGAGGGACTACTGGGTAGCTCAGTAGATTATCTGACTCTGGGTTTGGCTCAGGTCATGATCTCAGGGTCCTCAGAGGGAGTCCCACATCAGGCTCTACACTCAGCAGGGAGTCTGCTTCGAATTATCTCTCCCTATCCCTCTACCCCCTCCACTTGCACTTGATCTCTCTCTATCTCAAATAAGAAAATAAATCTTTTTTAAAAATGCAAGAATGAAAGAAAACAATACTCTAAAATTGAATATATTCCTTATATTTGGATATGTCTTTCCTGTAGATAATGTAGTTTTGCAAGAAATTTCTGTCATGTGGAGTTACTTGATATGTGGAAGCTTGAAAACACACATACTCTTTGTCTTAAATGGTTCTCTAACTACAATTTAAGTATATTTCTAAGAGTTTATATTTTTATTTTTTTCTGATTAAAATAAGGTTATTAATTTTCTAGGATTCAGAAAAACACTTTCTGGTAAGAGTTCATATTTCTAGTCAATTAAGATACACTCCTATTTTTCTTTTACTTATAGAACATTCTTTGCCTTGAAACCTAACTAAGCTATAGAGAAAGAATGTCACAATCATTCTGATATTCACATAAATCTAAATGAAATGTTTTTTTTACTTCTTTAAATAACATCTTTAACATTAGAAGCATAGTTGTTGCAAAATAAGAAATTATCTAAAGATCTCGTAACTTGTGACATGATCTCTGTGTATCATACACACACACACACACACACACACACACATACTTGAATTCATTCTTTAATTTATTAAACAAAAAATTTTAAGCCCTTATTGTGGGACTGGTTCATCACTATTAAAATATAAAACACCAGCACTAAAACATAAAAATATAAGATGCTTTAAATGTTCTATTTCCTGATCAGAAATAGTCACTTAGACCATAACAACTGTTAGAAGAAGATAACTCCAGGCCATCTGTTAAATGCTTAACAGTCTCAAAACTCTCCCCGGAGGGAGATGCAACTCTGGCTCACCTCACCAGCAGTAATTCCATTTTTCCTAGGCTCAAAGTGCTCTAGGTGCCCCAGGCACAGAAGAGAAATAAAATAAAGTCCTGTCTCTAGGAAGCTTACGTTCCACTGGAAGAAATAAAAGTAAACAAATAAATACATGATTGAATGGCAGGTAGAAAAAAGTTCAGAAAGGTAACTGGTAATAAATGGGGAGTTAGTATTCAAATACAACCGTCTAGCAGATGACATTTGCACAGAGACCTGAATAAAATAATAAAGTAAGTCTGTACAGATCTTGGCAGAATCTATTGTAGCCAAAGGACATAGCAAGGGCAAAGATCAAGGCAGAAACGTATATAGAGTGTTCAAAGAACAGCAAGCCCAGCATCGCTGAGGTGTGTGGCATGGAGGGGCATGAGAGAAGTGTAGGGCCTTGTCTTTGTATTTTGTAGTCAATGCCATGCAAAGTCTTTTAGAAAGTTCTGAGATAATAAAGGACATAATCTGACCAGCTTTTCTAAAAGACCACTTTGTTTTCTGTATGCAAATTAGACTTGAAGAGAACAACAAGAGCAGAAGATGAGTTATAAGGTTTTCTTTGGGGCTCCAGGTGAAGGCTTTGAGTGGGGCAATAATGACAAAGAGCTTAGAAGTAGTTGGACTTTAGCCACAGTTCTGAGAAAAAACAAGAGGATTTACAAACATAATGTGGGTATAAGAGAAAGATCATTGAGCCTGAGCAACCAGGTGAGTGGTGGTGTCATTTACTGAAATAGGGACTCCTGGAGGGAGAAGGAAATCAATGTTCATTTGGGGGGCATGGGAAATTTGAGATGTTCACTAGGCATCTACAGAGAGATGTCCTACAGTTGAATACTTGAGTCTGGAGTTTAAGGAGAACTCACAGCTAGAAAGAAAAGATTGGAGAAACACCATTCTATTGATAATTTTTAAAACCACAGGATCATTGAGAGCACTGCGACGTAAGTGTCTATCCAGAAAGAAGAGAACCAAAGAGTTTTTAACAGCATCTTACAGACTTGCTAGACCAAGAAGAGCCAGTAAAGGAGTCTGACAAGGAATTTCTAGGGAAGGAACAGGAAAATTAGAGAATGTGAGATCCATGAAGGCAATAGTATTTTTTTTTAATTTTTTATTTTTGATAAACATATATTTTTATCCCCAGGGGTACAGGTCTGTGAATCACCAGGTTTACACACTTCACAGCACTCACCAAATCACATACCCTCCCCAATGTCCATAATCCCACCCCCTTCTCCCAAACCCCCTCCCCCCATA